>NW_022989941.1:111576-149974 GCF_902827175.1 Gymnodraco acuticeps | reverse complement strand
TTTTATTGATGACAATTTGCATCCCTGCCTGTTATCGTTTTCATCACGGAGCTAAAAAAAATGGTGTATTGATTACTGATCTGTGCAAGTCAAATTTGTTAACTGACTTTGGTTCTAATGTTAATGTTAATTTGATTTCAACCCATAAGTAATTATTTAAATTAACTCAACATTCCACATGATGGATTAGTGTTCCACATTTTTCCCACTAATTTGTTTATGATTAGGCCAATGGTAAAGAGAGACATTTATGACCCTGTGTCCTTTTTGTTAGCACGTGGTTCCATTTTGTCTAATGGCGTTGGACAGCTTCACTAAGAGTCACCCAGTTCTACCCTGCTACAGTCCGGCTGAGTGCAGTCACAGAGATGCTATGGCTGCTCTACATGACATTAATGGTTTGGTCCGAGAATGGACACCATTTCCTGCTCCCAGAGAGAATGACGCTCCTCACACTGAATAATACAGCCATTGACACTGTCTCACGTGGGTCTGCTCCCCCCCACCGAGCCATGAACTGGAAGCTGGAATTCTGAACCTTGGAACTGTCACACCAGCACCAACCCTTGGTCAGTTAGATGAGACTAACGGCTTCACTTAGGGCATATGGGTCAGAAATATGACTCTCGTTACCACGGAGTGGGTTGTTTGTTTTTTTAAGGCTATTCATACTGCTATGCAGAGTGAAGAGCCCCTACTATTTTAACAAATACGCCTGATGTCAGGGGCCTCTTACTGTCTACTTCTGCATGTATTCACATTATATGGACCATGTTTACACCTGTTGAAACTAGGGCTGCACGGAACTCAGGCTACAATACAACCATTTTGTTCTGCTCTAACGATTCAATTTATAAATTCTACATCAAAATAGTTCGTTTTTATTGTTTCCAATGATACCGTCACCTTAAGTGGAGGAATGCAAACCTGTTTTAAAATGTAAGGTTTTGAATTTCTTTGACATTTCTCAGTAATGACACCCTCAGACGCCCACTATCATTTATGCCAGTGGTTCCCAAACTTTGTTGTGCCCAAGGCACACCAAAGGACAAAAATAAATAAAATCTCAAGGCACACCTATTGTGAAAAGATAGCCCTGATA
Source organism: Gymnodraco acuticeps (assembly GCF_902827175.1). Lineage (NCBI taxonomy): Eukaryota > Metazoa > Chordata > Actinopteri > Perciformes > Bathydraconidae > Gymnodraco > Gymnodraco acuticeps. The sequence goes on along the minus strand of NW_022989941.1, from coordinate 148,872 downwards.
ACACGTGTTATCACTCATATTAATGTAAAGTATCTGTAAATGTGCATAATTATTTACTAATGCCAAATAAAATGTGACAAAGACAACTATATTACGAAATATTTCCGAAATTAATTTGAAACTTTATCAAATTAGGCTTCATCAAACCAGCAACACACTCATTTACACCAGACGGGTCACAAAATAGAAAATGAGGCAAAAGAAACTCAGCAGAAATTCAGCACAGACAACTGTCAATGCAAGGAAGCTGCATTGTCCATGGTCCGGAACTACAAATTATAAATGTATTACTTTAAAAAAAAATGTAATATATTACACTACTTCGTTACTATCTACATAAAGTAACTCGGTACTTTACTCGTTACTTTCCTCGCCGAGCACGTACAAACTGCGCATGCGTGAGTGGCAATAACTTTCCTTACCAGCAGGCGGCGGTAGTCAAGCCCCCAGGTCGTGCGCCGGACTCAGATGAAAATATTCGTGCTGGCCAAACGGCGGTACTACACTTCCGGTTTGGTTGCCAGGCCCGAAAACACTTTTCCCATTGACTTATATGGGGAAAGAGTGGTCTGTAACTCGTTGGATAATTTTTTTAACTAAATAAACTACCCAGTATGAACACTTGTATAGCCCTTATTAAAAAACATTCGTTCCTCAAGTTGTAAAACATTTGCTAATAACGTTATTCTGAGAGTTATTTCCCTCTGCATTATGAACGCGCATCTAATCCACGGGACCGCGCAGCCCGGCACGTTCATGTTACGTGTCCCGACCAATCAGAGCACACTGTGCTCACAGGGAGGGTGCTGGAGCCAGGCTCTGGCTGGAGCTTTTGGAGCTACAACGAGCGTTAAAGGCAGAGAGTGAAATTCAGTGAATACACGTAGTTTACAGAGATGCTGTATGAGGAACCAATGTGAGTTGCGTTTATCTTTACCCATGGATGCACAATGGGAACGGATCCATATCGTCTTACTGCCATCCCACGGAGCTGTAATAATGGATATATTGCACATGTTTGCTGTAATTCATTGTCATACTACATGGGCTGTATGATTGAATCTTGTACCGTAAATGTTGTATTAAATGGAGTTAATATTACCGATATCACTACATCATTACTAGCTAGCCGCTAGCTGCTAACTGCCGCCTCGTTCATATCAAATCCATGGCGGTAGTGTGTATTTGTCATTTAATACAGGCAACAACCGGAAGACAGAGAAGAAGAATAGACTGCGTGATATAAAAATAATGGGCATACCTCCACCCCTCGATAGTTATCGCTGACTCAGCCATGTTTATGCAGCACTGCACGTGGAGATGTGGACGCGCAAGTCGCGCAGATTACGTACATAAACCTACAAAGTACTGATATAGTAATTGAAAAATAAATGATTATTTTTGTGTAGTTGTATATTGAAAAAATAATGTATGGTTGTCACAAAATCCCACGGCACACCCGGACTTGCCTCACGGCACACCGTTTGTAACGGTGGTAACTCAGATGCTTACATGGACTTGTATGTTTTTCCTTCATATCTAACAGAAATAAGAGAGAAAGAGATGGGAAAGTGAGTAAAGAGGGATAGGAAGGAGGAGAGATATTTGCGAGTTGCATACTCACTCTGAGTTTTCTCGATTAATAGCTTATATAGACAATACCATGCTTAAATAGACTCCTGAGTTATTATTTCATATGTGACAATATGTAAGAAAAGAGGGGAAGAGTCAAATTATATTGAGAAATTGAGAAATTGATTTCATATTGGAACATTCATTTCTCAAACCTATGTTTTATGGAAGAGGAAATGTACTTCTGATAAACTAATCCTTGATCAAACGGTAAATGGTGAATTAATATAACATTTAGAATCATTGAGAAAGGGTTATTCCACAGGGACTAGCTCACATTTAACTTAAAATAACATTTCTCTGCTTTGGACTGATGAGTATATGATTCTTGCATGTTAAATGACTAACACAAACCTTACATTTATAATGTGCATGTCTCAGGAAGGCTCCCAAATCATTCTGAGGGGGCCTATCCTATTTTTGTAATTGAATGATAATGTGCTAATCCATTACCTTGAGTTGTCTGCACTCAGGAAAACATCCCTATCAAGTGTTAACCCAATAACTAGGAGAGCTCTGAAGGCCAAGGGTCAGAGAGAGAGGATCACACTCTGCGGCTGCAGAGAGCAACTTATCCACGGGCAAGGAGGTTGTTCGAGATGAGAGGATTCTAATCTTCAACTTTCTGATGAGATGGGATGCTTCTTCATTTTCGCTCGCAGGACGAGCGATGGTTTCAGAGGTCGTCATACAAGGTTTTCATGTTTCTTGGAGGAGCAGATGTTTTCATAACCTCTCCCATCACAGGGGGGGGGCATCTGGATGTGCCACTTGGAATAGGCAGGTGCACTGCTCTCAAGCAGATAGCAGAAGGAATGCAGGCAGATGAGCCTCTGTTTCACTGGGAGATCATAAAGTGCTCACTGAATTGAGCCACAAAAGCAGAGCAATTGGGGGGGATTGAGATATGGCGCTCTGATGAAGAAGAGTTTTGAGCCAATCAGCACCTCAGTGCTAATCTACAGATAATTGAGTTATGGGCGCTCTGATGAAGAAGAGTTTTGAGCCAATCAGCACCTCAGTGCTAATCTACAGTATCAGGATGCCTTTACACACCAGACATTCTGTGTCATAAAGAGAGGAGGAAAACATGTCTTCTAGCTCTCGTACAAAGATAACATTTGAATTGAATGACCAGATGATTACAGATGTACAATTAATGATTGTTTTTGTATTCCCAATGAACAGATATGTGTTAAATAGTGGTGATAAATATATTTATCAGATTACACTTTCACACTAAACTAATTAATTAATTGATATTTTCAGATTTATAAGGTATTGGACAATAAGATATTTCTAATATTATAACAGACAATGTTACTATCCTTAATCATTACCAGGTAAGAACAGATGTTTTGATATTGATTACAGTTGATGCTCTGAATAAAGAACAGATGTTTTGATATTGATTACAGTTGATGCTCTGAATAAAGAACAGATGTTTTGATTTTTTCCTTTTCAGGTCGTTATACAATAAAATGTTTGATTCTTCAGATTGTTAAACATTTTGAGAATTGTTTAGTTTTCCCTTCAGATTTTGAAATGACATAATGATTGATAGTTGAAGTAATGTAATTAATTAAATATCATGCCTTACTCTTGAATAAAGCGTAATGAAGTAAACGTAAAGTAATGTTAAAGATTGAGGACACTGTAACTTTACAGATTACAGATTGATCGATTCATCACTGTGAATGTATACCTTAACTAGGAACCTTAGCTGGATCTCTCATGATTCTGATTTAATACCTCAATTGGATTTATTATAAATCCTAAATTCTAATTGTGTTTTAATAAGTAATTGCCTTAAAGTAAATCTTTGAGATGTAAGATGATTTAGAATTTGTGTTTGATGAATGAGATTAACTGAGTGATAAATGATAAAATATCTTATTTTTGAAACATATATTTTGCTATAATATTGTTGTATTTCATGTGTTTATTATTGTGCCTTTTGACAAAAGATGCCAAGCACTGAAGAGAGATGATTTTTATTATGATTGACTGTGTTCAATCAGGGTGATTGAAATGTTTTTCAATCTTGTTCTATTTTTAATGTAATGAATGTATCTGAGCTCACCCAACTCTGAAGACGCTTATTGATTTTAAGTATTGACTGAAATATTCTTAGACTAATGTTAATTGGTTATCAATAGATTGATAAAAAGAGTGAATCTGTAAGAGAATATTTTCATCTGATCTGTTTATAGAGTTTCTTATTGTTTTATAGAATCTGTGATACTGCAAACATCTGCTTGTAGTCAGTCAGAGACTCCTCTATAGGTTGAGGTCACAGGTCAAACGCTTCTCCTATGTCCGTGGGGGGTTGACCTGGCAGCATCTCTTTGAGACAAGCAGACCATTGTCTCGCATCGGCTATTGATTATACGCGGGCTTTCTGGGAGCCCGCCTCTCCCCGTGTTGGTTAGATGTTTTGTGGCTTTTGGGGCAGAGATTACCTTGGTGGAGCACAAGGACAGTGTGAGACTAGGATGAGTTCCCGGCCGTATGTAATTGTCTGTCTCTCAATAAATATCAGTGTATTGACAGGCGAATCCAGTTTCCCTCATTTGATGATGCGCTCAACATTGCTGCAAAGAAGTTTTTACTTCACACTCTCCTCCAGCCCAGCATCAGTGGCACAGACCTGGACAAGTTCAGGAAAGCTCTGATGGGTCACTGCGACATCAACGGAGACGGAAAGATCCAGAAGAACGAGCTGGCTCTCTGCCTCGGCCTCAAACTCAGCTTTTTCTTTCTTTCCTCTATCCTTCTTTCCATCTTCCTTCTCTCTATGTACAGTTCTAAATTATTTCCTTTTTCAATTTAAATGTGTATATTTTACTATACTCTTTTACTCCAGTCTAAATCATTACTTCTACCTCCCTATTTTAGCAGTATCGCCTCAATTAGTGGCTCTCAGTTGGTGTTTTAAGAATGATGTATCTACATGTGTTTATGCTCATATATATAATATGTTATATATTGCTATAATATTTATATTAAAATATCTAGCAATTGAAATAATGGTAAATGTTGGGACATAGAAATAGTTTATTTTCTTTGTAATGTAAAAAATAATGAAACATTGTTTGAATTACATTTTTTGTGAAACCAGTATCATGAATGATGGCTAATAAAATAGTTTGTGTCTTTGTCAGCTGTGTCTCTCTTTACTGAAACCATAAGTGTGCTCCTAAAAGTGCTTTCAGTCACTGCAGGTGACTTTTATAGGGCCCTATAATCAATGGCTGCTTGGAGGAAAGAACATTTACAGTAATTGAGTCTAATTATAAGCAGTGATATAAATATGTGGTTTTCAATAAGCCAAAACACTTCCAAAATCATTTTCAAATCACAAGAACATTTGTTTTTAAGTAATCATACAGTGGTAAAAGGTCCCATAAGATCTCAACTTCAGTGGAAGAGAACAATATCTTATTTGCAGTGGAACATATATATAAATTAAATCTTAAACATATGTTAATATGTATACATATATATATGTGTTTGATTTGAATACAGCTTGTCATTTCATAGTGTTTTAAGATCAAAAGCTTACACTTTTTAGGTCTTAGTTTCTGGGTCTTACTAAAACCTCTGTGGAATTGAAGGAGGAAAATTAAATCAAAACCTCAATAAACAAAAACAAAACTACGATCAAACTATTATCGCCTGTCAGGGGAATTTTGCCTAGCGGCCAGGTAAAGGTTATCATTTGGTTAAACTGACTTTTGAATCAGATCTGCTGACAGAATGAAATGTTGAAATGTGTCAAATTAGCTAAAGTGTGGACACCTGCCCAGGTTGCCAGAGGGCGGAGTTCCCAAGCTGATTCCAATGACTTCATCAGTGCGATGATTGGTCAGCTCATGAAACGACACTTTAAAAGGACCACTGTCTTTGCAGCAGTCATGAATCTGAAATAATAGATTATTTTTGTATTTGCTGCACACTGCTTACAGACTGTTTGGTTTCAGTTTTACAACAAAAATGGGTTTTGGATTGTGTGTGAGGTAAGATATTCTTATTTTGGCAGATTTCTTATATTTATTCTACTTAACTGTTTTTGGTTGGCTCATGTTTAATTCCTCTTTTCTTAGAGTTCTTGTGATCTCACTCTTGATTTTGGGCAGCAAGCAAAGGGTAAGGATTTATGGTTCACAAGCTGCAATTGAAATGTATAATTTTCCTCTAAGGCTGTCTTTTAAAAAATGTGTTCTCCTTTTAGCACTCAGCTACAGAAGTGGAGGCTCCAGTGGCATTACACCTCACTTTGATTTTTCAAGAAGCCTTAAACCCGCTTCCACTTCCAGTGATGATAGTTCAGCACAGCCTGAGAGGGTTTTGGGTAGTTATTCACCCTTTCATGCTGATGGGGCTTTATCTGAGACTCTGAAGCCAGCTGCTGCACCAAGTGCAGGAGGTTATAGTGGCTCTCATGGAAGGCAAGTAGGTGGTTACAGTCCTGAGGGAAGTGTTTCTAGTTACGGGCCAAGCCAACCAATAATTCGTAAGCCAAACCAACTACCTCAAGCTAACCCTAGTGCAAATGGTGTCCTTCCAAGCAAAGCTGCCCCGTGGGCTTTCCCTTTGCCCCATAATCCAAACTCTTTTCAGTCTGGTATTGCTTCAAGTTCTGCAATTGTGATGCACTCTGGTCCCTACTCCAAGCCCCAGAAGCCCAAAAACCGTCCAAAGCCCCAGCAGGCCGGCTACAACCCTAAGCCCCACCAGCCCAAACCTCAGCAGGCCGCCAACCCTTCAAATCCCCTGCAGTCTTGGTACCAGCCCAAACCCCAGCAGACCAAGCCCAACCAGCCCTCCTACCCTTCAAATCCTCAGCAGGCCAAGCCCTACCAGCCTTCATACCCTTCAAATCCTCAGCAGGCCAAGCCCTACCAGCCTTCATACCCTTCAAATCCTCAGCAGGCCAAGCCCTACCAGCCAGCCTACCCTTTGAATCCTCAGCGGGCTACCAACCCTTCAAGTCCCCTGCTGTCTAGGTACCAGCCAAAACCCCAGCAGCCTTCTTACCATTCAAATCCTCAACAGGCCAAGCCTCAGCAGACCGAACCCCTGCAAGGGGTGCTCCAAAGTAAAGCTGGCATGTGGTACTTTCCTTCCGAAGGAAGTGTTTCTTCTGACTCTAATGTGCAGGCCAAGCCCTACCAGCCAGCAAACCCTCTGAATCCCCAGCGGGCTACCAACCCTTCAAGTCCCCTGCAGTCTCGGTACCAACCCAAACCCCAGCATCCTGCCTACCCTTCAAATCCTCAGCAGGCCAAGCCCTACCGGCCTTCATACCCTTCGAATCCTCAGCAGGCCAAGCCCTACCAGCCTGCCGACCCTTCAAATCCCCTGCAGTCTAGGTACCGGCCAAAACCCCAGCAGCCTTCCTACCCTTCAAATCCTCAGCAGGCCAAGCCCTACCGGCCTTCCTACCCTTCGAATCCCCAGCAGGCCAAGCCCTACCAGCCTGCATACCCTTCAAACCCTCAGCAGGCCAAACCCCTGCAATGGGTGCTCCAAAGTAAAGCTGGCATGTGGAACTTTCCTTCCCAAGGAAGTGTTGCTTCTGGCTCTAATGTGCAGCCCACTGACTCAAACTCGCACTTGAATCTTGACCCAAGTAGTTTGAGAGAAATTCCAATGCCATTCCCGTACCAGCCCAGGTGGCAGCAGCAACTGGTGCCAGTGTAGAACAGACATCATTGACCTTCCTAACTGTAAGTTGGTTTAACTTAAAGATTGCTACAATGAAGTAAGGGAAATGCTTTGCAAATGTTCTAAATTGTATTTTCTGTTCTCAGGTTCCTGAACTTGCCTGGAAGAAGTCTGAACTGGCATCAACTTTGAATTTAATAAAATACTTGGAACACACTCTCTTTGGATGTTATTTGAAACTTGACTTGTGTGCTGTGCTGTAGACAGTGCTGCACCCTTACTTCCTGAACATGTCCACAACCACTTGCTTGTTTCCTTTGAACTTCAGGGGTTTGTTTTCCTGGCTAGGTACAATAACATTGTGAACAGCAGCTCACAGTAATGTGTATGCAAATATATGTATTGACCAGCAAGTTTAAAAGACTTGACTAAGAATGTTCTTCACTTAACATTTGAAAGTTTGATGACTTAAAGGCTATGAGAACTTTCAAGGATGAGTGTCCAATATTATTTCAAAGTGTCAGACTCCTAATGAGGTTTATTGGACTACACATGACAAACTTGTATCACTTAAAACAACATCTTCAGAAACATTGCAGTTTATGCTTTATTCCATGCTGCTGAATTGATGTCATATAATGCATATGTTTGTATTTCGGGCCTAATGTGTATAGGTCCTGTTAGGCATGTGTGTAACTGTTAATCAAAAACAAACACTGAGAGAATTAAAAAGTATGCCTCCTTCTATAGAGTAAGACGGGTGAGCTGGAGGGCCCTGAGGTGGATGGATTTGTCAAAGATATGATGGAGCTGGTGAAGGTGCCCTTACATTCCCTTATATACAGAGCTGATACACAATGTTATTGATCAGATATCAGTCAGTGTCATTCATCAGGAGTCTTCTGACCTCTCTGTAACTCTTCCACCCCCCGACCCTCTCTGTAAGAGAATATTTTCATCTGATCTGTTTATAGAGTTTCTTATTGTTTTATAGAATCTGTGATACTGCAAACATCTGCTTGTAGTCAGTCAGAGACTCCTCTATAGGTTGAGGTCACAGGTCAAACGCTTCTCCTATGTCCGTGGGGGGTTGACCTGGCAGCATCTCTTTGAGACAAGCAGACCATTGTCTCGCATTGGCTATTGATTATACGCGGGCTTTCTGGGAGCCCGCCTCTCCTCGTGTTGGTTAGATGTTTTGTGGCTTTTGGGGCAGAGATTACCTTGGTGGAGCACAAGGACAGTGTGAAACTAGGATGATTTCCCGGCCGTATGTAATTGTCTGTCTCTCAATAAATATCAGTGTATCTACAGGTGAATCCAGTTTCCCTCATTTGATGATGCGCTCAACATTGCTGCAAAGAAGTTTTTACTTCACATTTTGGCGTCACGAACGGTTACCAACAAATCGTCGAGCTGGTGAGTGTAATTTCAAATCTATATTTTGACATTGCCTCGCCAGACTCTGTGATTGACGGTATAAAATTACCTGTGGAACAGATAGATGCAATATTTTTGGTTTCCTCTGTGTGTGTGCACGGCAAATATTCGGAGAGACCTTAAAGAGGGCATCAGTAATGTGGAACTTTGGTTTAAAAGCAATGTAAAGATTTGTACTGAAACGAATCGCCGAATTCTGGAGATTTCAACGGTTTAACTAGTTAAATCAACTCGCCTCAAAATCACCCTGTTGCTGCTGCAGGAAGAGGGTGTGGGTAATTCCCCTCCCCCCCCCTGTGGGGAGCAGCAGAGGATAAACAAAGCACAGTGTCGTATCTTCTTAAATCGCACCATTATGAGTTTTGGAACTAAACAGAACTCTTATTAACGGGAAACGTGATACGAAATATTACGTCACGCTGTGTTTCATAAACTGAGGGGTTGTTGAATTTGGCTGTTGTTCAAATAAAGGGTACTGAATTCATTAAAAGTCTCTGCTCTCCGGATCGGGGAGGGCAGAGCACCACTAAATTAGCATAGTGGTTGTTGATTGAGAATAATGTGGTTATTACTCTTCAGCAGATTCCGTTCTTAGAATTAATTAAATTAATTAATATCTCTGCTCTCGGTCGGTTGAGCAGTTTTACCACTACATTTGCATAGTGGTTTTGATTGAGAATAAGGTAGTTTATTGCTCATCAACTGAATTAATGTTTAACAACACAGACTTGTATTTTCTGTTAATCACACCATAAGCTCAAGAACTAAATTGAGCTATTAAATGGGAAGGGTTGTGGCAGAATATTACATTCACACTGTGTTTAATAAACTTACGGATTATTGAATTGGATTTTGTTTAAAAAAAAATAAAAAAATAAAAAAATAAAAATAAAAAAAACAATAAGTAAAAATAAGTACTGATATTTCCCTACCCCCGCTGAAGTTTCCCTAATTCGGATTAAAATTAAACTGGATGAGTTTAGCTGTCACCTGATATTTGTTGCGGGTTCATGTTTGTTTGTATAATTGTTTCGTGTTTGTTTGTATATGCCGTCTTGTGCATGTTTTTTAACAACTAATAATTAATCAGTCCACAGCCAAGGTAAAATGAATCTAAATTTCCGCAAAAGGAAAATAAATAGCAAAAAAAGCCTCTGTTTTACACCCGGGAACCTCAGAGGCATAACTGCGGGTCATCTGTCTGCTCAAATAGGTCAATGTTGTATTATTTGTTTCATTTATTCTTAATCTATGTATTGTATGGTATTAATGAAAATAAAATAACCTAATGTATTGAACACGTTCCGAAACAAAGCAGATAAGACAAGACTTAGACACAATGGTGATTGAACCTTTTTGCACGATTGATGCAAAATGAAAACTTTGTCATTATCTGTTTCCAACTGGCCACTGGAATCAGATAATGGATATGAGTTGAAGTTCAATTACAGTTTTAAATATAGTTCAACATCCTTTTCTATACTCTGCTTGGTGCTGCAGAAGAAGAAAATAAAATAAAACGCAAGACACGGGGTCAGAGACAGGCGTGACCTCTGGAAGGAGAAGATAATCTGAAGCAGACCACGGCGCGACCCATTGGGGGTTTTATGACCACAGCACAAAGAGGAACATCTAATTGCAGCAGTCAGTTTATAATTTTGCCAGTACTGTTGAGCATTTTCAAAATGTATTTTCATGCCTCTGTGCATGGCTTAGTCTTTCTATCAGTATAGCCACTGGTGTAAAGTAACTAAGTTCATAAACTTAACAAGTACTATACTTGGGCACAATTTTGAAATACTGGTACTTTATTTGAGTATCTAAAATGTTTTGCTGCTTTATTTTTCTACTCCACTACAGTTCAGTGGTAAATGGTGTACTTTTACTCCACTACATGTATTTAATACCTTTAGTTACTTTCAGATGTGGATGAATGATGTGAAATCTAATCAAGTGTTTAATCAGACTTTAGTTCCACCTGGAGTGAATCCACCAGCTACCGTATGCAGTATACAAAGTCATTCAAACTAGCTTCTCCTTTACCAGCTTTGAGAACACTTTCATGATCAATCATTATAAAACATATCATATATAGTATTCTGGAATAAACCAATCTGCACAACGACTACTTTTACTGTCGCTATTTTCACTATATTTTGATGACAATACTTTTATACTTTTACTTGAGTAACATTTTGAATGCAGTACTTTTACTGTAACTTAGTATTCCTACACTCTGGTACTTCTACTTGTACTCAAGAACAAGATCTGAGTACCTAAGCTAACGTTAGCCAGAAACCTTCCATTTTGACACAAAGAACAATGGGGTAATTTCAAAGTAATTCGAAGTAATTCACACAGCCTCTTCCCTATGGGAGGAGCAGCAGTTTCAGCTTCATTTAAATATGTCGCGTAGTTATAGATGGATTTATTTTTTCCTCTAAAAGAGAGAATGTGTATTTTATGTTAGTATTTCAAAAATCTCCTGGGGGAGAATCCCCCCAGACCCCCTGCGGGGGTTGGGTTTTCAGCATGTGAACTCTTTCACTTGTGAGGAAATGGCAGGATTGGCTCCAGGTCGCCTTTTTATTTACTACAAGACAAATGTTTTTATTTTATTTTAATGTCATACAGTTCAATTTGGATTGAGACAGGGAAATATTCTAAACCTCACGCGTGGCGTTTCACTGACAAGGGGGCGATATAGCGTGTATGTAATTACATTTCAAATACTGATTTGAGCCCCACCACTGTATGGGTTAGCCCTACCATAGATTATCTAACACAAATACTCGGGAGCCGATAAGTCAATAAGTTGCTTTTCGCGACAGGCACACAATAAAACAGTGGAAACAAACATGTGTTTGACTTTCATTATTTAATGAAACTGTGTGCCCTTTATAGTCTGTGTCCAATATTGTGTATTTGTATATATATATTATATATATATATCCTAAATATATGCTAAGGTCCCGCTACGGACACGATAGCAGTCACTTCGTGCGCATGTGTGTAATTAAACCCATGATATCAAAATCTCACTCCAGCCAGGTACCCAAAGTTAGCAACCCTGTCCATACCCCAATAATATTTTATTGATGACAAGTTTGCATCCCTGCCTGTTATCGTTTTCATCACGGAGCTAAAAAAAATGGTGTATTGATTACTGATCTGTGCAAGTCAAATTTGTTAACTGACTTTGGTTCTAATGTTAATGTTAATTTGATTTCAACCCATAAGTAATTATTTAAATTAACTCAACATTCCACATGATGGATTAGTGTTCCACATTTTTCCCACTAATTTGTTTATGATTAGGCCAATGGTAAAGAGAGACATTTATGACCCTGTGTCCTTTTTGTTAGCACGTGGTTCCATTTTGTCTAATGGCGTTGGACAGCTTCACTAAGAGTCACCCAGTTCTACCCTGCTACAGTCCGGCTGAGTGCAGTCACAGAGATGCTATGGCTGCTCTACATGACATTAATGGTTTGGTCCGAGAATGGACACCATTTCCTGCTCCCAGAGAGAATGACGCTCCTCACACTGAATAATACAGCCATTGACACTGTCTCACGTGGGTCTGCTCCCCCCCACCGAGCCATGAACTGGAAGCTGGAATTCTGAACACTTGGAACTGTCACACCAGCACCAACCCTTGGGTCAGTTAGATGAGACTAACGGCTTCACTTAGGGCATATGGGTCAGAAATATGACTCTCGTTACCACGGAGTGGGTTGTTTGTTTTTTTAAGGCTATTCATACTGCTATGCAGAGTGAAGAGCCCCTACTATTTTAACAAATACGCCTGATGTCAGGGGCCTCTTACTGTCTACTTCTGCATGTATTCACATTATATGGACCATGTTTACACCTGTTGAAACTAGGGCTGCACGGAACTCAGGCTACAATACAACCATTTTGTTCTGCTCTAACGATTCAATTTATAAATTCTACATCAAAATAGTTCGTTTTTATTGTTTCCAATGATAACGTCACCTTAAGTGGAGGAATGCAAACCTGTTTTAAAATGTAAGGTTTTGAATTTCTTTGACATTTCTCAGTAATGACACCCTCAGACGCCCACTATCATTTATGCCAGTGGTTCCCAAACTTTGTTGTGCCCAAGGCACACCAAAGGACAAAAAAAAAAAAAAATCTCAAGGCACACCTATTGTGAAAAGATAGCCCTGATAACACGTGTTATCACTCATATTATGTAAAGTATCTGTAAATGTGCATAATTATTTACTAATGCCAAATAAAATGTGACAAAGACAACTATATTACGAAATATTTCCGAAATTAATTTGAAACTTTATCAAATTAGGCTTCATCAAACCAGCAACACACTCATTTACACCAGACAGGTCACAAAATAGAAAATGAGGCAAAAGAAACTCAGCAGAAATTCAGCACAGACAACTGTCAATGCAAGGAAGCTGCATTGTCCATGGTCCGGAACTACAAATTATAAATGTATTACTTTAAAAAAAAAAAATGTAATATATTACACTACTTCGTTACTATCTACATAAAGTAACTCGGTACTTTACTCGTTACTTTCCTCGCCGAGCACGTACAAACTGCGCATGCGTGAGTGGCAATAACTTTCCTTACCAGCAGGCGGCGGTAGTCAAGCCCCCAGGTAGTGCGCCGGACTCAGATGAAAATATTCGTGCTGGCCAAACGGCGGTACTACACTTCCGGTTTGGTTGCCAGGCCCGAAAACACTTTTCCCATTGACTTACATGGGGAAAGAGTGGTCTGTAACTCGTTGGATAATTTTTTTAACTAAATAAACTACCCAGTATGAACACTTGTATAGCCCTTATTAAAAAACATTCGTTCCTCAAGTTGTAAAACATTTGCTAATAACGTTATTCTGAGAGTTATTTCCCTCTGCATTATGAACGCGCATCTAATCCACGGGACCGCGCAGCCCGGCACGTTCATGTTACGTGTCCCGACCAATCAGAGCACACTGTGCTCACAGGGAGGGTGCTGGAGCCAGGCTCTGGCTGGAGCTTTTGGAGCTACAACGAGCGTTAAAGGCAGAGAGTGAAATTCAGTGAATACACGTAGTTTACAGAGATGCTGTATGAGGAACCAATGTGAGTTGCGTTTATCTTTACCCATGGATGCACAATGGGAACGGATCCATATCGTCTTACTGCCATCCCACGGAGCTGTAATAATGGATATATTGCACATGTTTGCTGTAATTCATTGTCATACTACATGGGCTGTATGATTGAATCTTGTACCGTAAATGTTGTATTAAATGGAGTTAATATTACCGATATCACTACATCATTACTAGCTAGCCGCTAGCTGCTAACTGCCACCTCGTTCATATCAAATCCATGGCGGTAGTGTGTATTTGTCATTTAATACAGGCAACAACCGGAAGACAGAGAAGAAGAATAGACTGCGTGATATACAAAATAATGGGCATACCTCCACCCCTCGATAGTTATCGCTGACTCAGCCATGTTTATGCAGCACTGCACGTGGAGATGTGGACGCGCAAGTCGCGCAGATTACGTACATAAACCTACAAAGTACTGATATAGTAAATTGAAAAATAAATGATTATTTTTGTGTAGTTGTATATTGAAAAAATAATGTATGGTTGTCACAAAATCCCACGGCACACCCGGACTTGCCTCACGGCACACCGTTTGGTAACGGTGGTAACTCAGATGCTTACATGGACTTGTATGTTTTTCCTTCATATCTAACAGAAATAAGAGAGAAAGAGATGGGAAAGTGAGTAAAGAGGGATAGGAAGGAGGAGAGATATTTGCGAGTTGCATACTCACTCTGAGTTTTCTCGATTAATAGCTTATATAGACAATACCATGCTTAAATAGACTCCTGAGTTATTATTTCATATGTGACAATATGTAAGAAAAGAGGGGAAGAGTCAAATTATATTGAGAAATTGAGAAATTGATTTCATATTGGAACATTCATTTCTCAAACCTATGTTTTATGGAAGAGGAAATGTACTTCTGATAAACTAATCCTTGATCAAACGGTAAATGGTGAATTAATATAACATTTAGAATCATTGAGAAAGGGTTATTCCACAGGGACTAGCTCACATTTAACTTAAAATAACATTTCTCTGCTTTGGACTGATGAGTATATGATTCTTGCATGTTAAATGACTAACACAAACCTTACATTTATAATGTGCATGTCTCAGGAAGGCTCCCAAATCATTCTGAGGGGGCCTATCCTATTTTTGTAATTGAATGATAATGTGCTAATCCATTACCTTGAGTTGTCTGCAAACAGGAAAACATCCCTATCAAGTGTTAACCCAATAACTAGGAGAGCTCTGAAGGCCAAGGGTCAGAGAGAGAGGATCACACTCTGCGGCTGCAGAGAGCAACTTATCCACGGGCAAGGAGGTCGTTCGAGATGAGAGGATTCTAATCTTCAACTTTCTGATGAGATGGGATGCTTCTTCATTTTCGCTCGCAGGACGAGCGATGGTTTCAGAGGTCGTCATACAAGGTTTTCATGTTTCTTGGAGGAGCAGATGTTTTCATAACCTCTCCCATCACAGGGGGGGGGGGCATCTGGATGTGCCACTTGGAATAGGCAGGTGCACTGCTCTCAAGCAGATAGCAGAAGGAATGCAGGCAGATGAGCCTCTGTTTCACTGGGAGATCATAAAGTGCTCACTGAATTGAGCCACAAAAGCAGAGCAATTGGGGGGGATTGAGATATGGCGCTCTGATGAAGAAGAGTTTTGAGCCAATCAGCACCTCAGTGCTAATCTACAGATAATTGAGTTATGGCGCTCTGATGAAGAAGAGTTTTGAGCCAATCAGCACCTCAGTGCTAATCTACAGTATCAGGATGCCTTTACACACCAGACATTCTGTGTCATAAAGAGAGGAGGAAAACATGTCTTCTAGCTCTCGTACAAAGATAACATTTGAATTGAATGACCAGATGATTACAGATGTACAATTAATGATTGTTTTTGTATTCCCAATGAACAGATATGTGTTAAATAGTGGTGATAAATATATTTTATCAGATTACACTTTCACACTAAACTAATTAATTAATTGATATTTTCAGATTTATAAGGTATTGGACAATAAGATATTTCTAATATTATAACAGACAATGTTACTATCCTTAATCATTACCAGGTAAGAACAGATGTTTTGATATTGATTACAGTTGATGCTCTGAATAAAGAACAGATGTTTTGATATTGATTACAGTTGATGCTCTGAATAAAGAACAGATGTTTTGATATTGATTACAGTTGATGCTCTGAATAAAGAACAGATGTTTTGATATTGATTACAGTTGATGCTCTGAATAAAGAACAGATGTTTTGATTTTTTCCTTTTCAGGTCGTTATACAATAAAACGTTTGATTCTTCAGATTGTTAAACATTTTGAGAATTGTTTAGTTTTCCCTTCAGATTTTGAAATGACATAATGATTGATAGTTGAAGTAATGTAATTAATTAAATATCATGCCTTACTCTTGAATAAAGCGTAATGAAGTAAACGTAAAGTAATGTTAAAGATTGAGGACACTGTAACTTTACAGATTACAGATTGATCGATTCATCACTGTGAATGTATACCTTAACTAGGAACCTTAGCTGGATCTCTCATGATTCTGATTTAATACCTCAATTGGATTTATTATAAATCCTAAATTCTAATTGTGTTTTTAATAAGTAATTGCCTTAAAGTAAATCTTTGAGATGTAAGATGATTTAGAATTTGTGTTTGATGAATGAGATTAACTGAGTGATAAATGATAAAATATCTTATTTTTGAAACATATATTTTGCTATAATATTGTTGTATTTCATGTGTTTATTATTGTGCTTTTTGACAAAAGATGCCAAACACTGAAGAGAGATGATTTTTATTATGATTGACTGTGTTCAATCAGGGTGATTGAAATGTTTTTCAATCTTGTTCTATTTTTAATGTAATGAATGTATCTGAGCCCACCCAACTCTGAAGACGCTTATTGATTTTAAGTATTGACTGAAATATTCTTAGACTAATGTTAATTGGTTATCAATAGATTGATAAAAAGAGTGAATCTGTAAGAGAATATTTTCATCTGATCTGTTTATAGAGTTTCTTATTGTTTTATAGAATCTGTGATACTGCAAACATCTGCTTGTAGTCAGTCAGAGACTCCTCTATAGGTTGAGGTCACAGGTCAAACGCTTCTCCTATGTCCGTGGGGGGTTGACCTGGCAGCATCTCTTTGAGACAAGCAGACCATTGTCTCGCATCGGCTATTGATTATACGCGGGCTTTCTGGGAGCCCGCCTCTCCTCGTGTTGGTTAGATGTTTTGTGGCTTTTGGGGCAGAGATTACCTTGGTGGAGCACAAGGACAGTGTGAAACTAGGATGAGTTCCCGGCCGTATGTAATTGTCTGTCTCTCAATAAATATCAGTGTATTGACAGGCGAATCCAGTTTCCCTCATTTGATGATGCGCTCAACATTGCTGCAAAGAAGTTTTTACTTCACACTCTCCTCCAGCCCAGCATCAGTGGCACAGACCTGGACAAGTTCAGGAAAGCTCTGATGGGTCACTGCGACATCAACGGAGACGGAAAGATCCAGAAGAACGAGCTGGCTCTCTGCCTCGGCCTCAAACTCAGCTTTTTCTTTCTTTCCTCTATCCTTCTTTCCATCTTCCTTCTCTCTATGTACAGTTCTAAATTATTTCCTTTTTCAATTTAAATGTGTATATTTTACTATACTCTTTTACTCCAGTCTAAATCATTACTTCTACCTCCCTATTTTAGCAGTATCGCCTCAATTAGTGGCTCTCAGTTGGTGTTTTAAGAATGATGTATCTACATGTGTTATGCTCATATATATAATATGTTATATATTGCTATAATATTTATATTAAAATATCTAGCAATTGAAATAATGGTAAATGTTGGGACATAGAAATAGTTTATTTTCTTTGTAATGTAAAAAATAATGAAACATTGTTTGAATTACATTTTTTGTGAAACCAGTATCATGAATGATGGCTAATAAAATAGTTTGTGTCTTTGTCAGCTGTGTCTCTCTTTACTGAAACCATAAGTGTGCTCCTAAAAGTGCTTTCAGTCACTGCAGGTGACTTTTATAGGGCCCTATAATCAATGGCTGCTTGGAGGAAAGAACATTTACAGTAATTGAGTCTAATTATAAGCAGTGATATAAAATATGTGGTTTTCAATAAGCCAAAACACTTCCAAAATCATTTTCAAATCACAAGAACATTTGTTTTTAAGTAATCATACAGTGGTAAAAGGTCCCATAAGATCTCAACTTCAGTGGAAGAGAACAATATCTTATTTGCAGTGGAACATATATATAAATTAAATCTTAAACATATGTTAATATGTATACATATATATATATGTGTTTGATTTGAATACAGCTTGTCATTTCATAGTGTTTTAAGATCAAAAGCTTACACTTTTTAGGTCTTAGTTTCTGGGTCTTACTAAAACCTCTGTGGAATTGAAGGAGGAAAATTAAATCAAAACCTCAATAAACAAAAACAAAACTACGATCAAACTATTATCGCCTGTCAGGGGAATTTTGCCTAGCGGCCAGGTAAAGGTTATCATTTGGTTAAACTGACTTTTGAATCAGATCTGCTGACAGAATGAAATGTTGAAATGTGTCAAATTAGCTAAAGTGTGGACACCTGCCCAGGTTGCCAGAGGGCGGAGTTCCCAAGCTGATTCCAATGACTTCATCAGTGCGATGATTGGTCAGCTCATGAAACGACACTTTAAAAGGACCACTGTCTTTGCAGCAGTCATGAATCTGAAATAATAGATTATTTTTGTATTTGCTGCACACCGCTTACAGACTGTTTGGTTTCAGTTTTACAACAAAAATGGGTTTTGGATTGTGTGTGAGGTAAGATATTCTTATTTTGGCAGATTTCTTATATTTATTCTACTTAACTGTTTTTGGTTGGCTCATGTTTAATTCCTCTTTTCTTAGAGTTCTTGTGATCTCACTCTTGATTTTTGGGCAGCAAGCAAAGGGTAAGGATTTATGGTTCACAAGCTGCAATTGAAATGTATAATTTTCCTCTAAGGCTGTCTTTTAAAAAATGTGTTCTCCTTTTAGCACTCAGCTACAGAAGTGGAGGCTCCAGTGGCATTACACCTCACTTTGATTTTTCAAGAAGCCTTAAACCCGCTTCCACTTCCAGTGATGATAGTTCAGCACAGCCTGAGAGGGTTTTGGGTAGTTATTCACCCTTTCATGCTGATGGGGCTTTATCTGAGACTCTGAAGCCAGCTGCTGCACCAAGTGCAGGAGGTTATAGTGGCTCTCATGGAAGGCAAGTAGGTGGTCACAGTCCTGAGGGAAGTGTTTCTAGTTACGGGCCAAGCCAACAAATAATTCGTAAGCCAAACCAACTACCTCAAGCTAACCCTAGTGCAAATGGTGTCCTTCCAAGCAAAGCTGCCCCGTGGGCTTTCCCTTTGCCCCATAATCCAAACTATTTTCAGTCTGGTATTGCTTCAAGTTCTGCAATTGTGATGCACTCTGGTCCCTACTCCAAGCCCCAGAAGCCCAAAAACCGTCCAAAGCCCCAGCAGGCCGGCTACAACCCTAAGCCCCACCAGCCCAAACCTCAGCAGGCCGCCAACCCTTCAAATCCCCTGCAGTCTTGGTACCAGCCCAAACCCCAGCAGACCAAGCCCAACCAGCCCTCCTACCCTTCAAATCCTCAGCAGGCCAAGCCCTACCAGCCTTCATACCCTTCAAATCCTCAGCAGGCCAAGCCCTACCAGCCTTCATACCCTTCAAATCCTCAGCAGGCCAAGCCCTACCAGCCAGCCTACCCTTCGAGTCCCCAGCGGGCTACCAACCCTTCAAGTCCCCTGCTGTCTAGGTACCAGCCAAAACCCCAGCAGCCTTCTTACCATTCAAATCCTCAACAGGCCAAGCCTCAGCAGACCGAACCCCTGCAAGGGGTGCTCCAAAGTAAAGCTGGCATGTGGTACTTTCCTTCCGAAGGAAGTGTTTCTTCTGACTCTAATGTGCAGGCCAAGCCCTACCAGCCAGCAAACCCTTTGAATCCCCAGCGGGCTACCAACCCTTCAAGTCCCCTGCAGTCTCGGTACCAACCCAAACCCCAGCATCCTGCCTACCCTTCAAATCCTCAGCAGGCCAAGCCCTACCGGCCTTCATACCCTTCGAATCCTCAGCAGGCCAAGCCCTACCAGCCTGCCGACCCTTCAAATCCCCTGCAGTCTAGGTACCGGCCAAAACCCCAGCAGCCTTCCTACCCTTCAAATCCTCAGCAGGCCAAGCCCTACCGGCCTTCCTACCCTTCGAATCCCCAGCAGGCCAAGCCCTACCAGCCTGCATACCCTTCAAACCCTCAGCAGGCCAAACCCCTGCAATGGGTGCTCCAAAGTAAAGCTGGCATGTGGAACTTTCCTTCCCAAGGAAGTGTTGCTTCTGGCTCTAATGTGCAGCCCACTGACTCAAACTCGCACTTGAATCTTGACCCAAGTAGTTTGAGAGAAATTCCAATGCCATTCCCGTACCAGCCCAGGTGGCCGCAGCAACTGGTGCCAGTGTAGAACAGACATCATTGACCTTCCTAACTGTAAGTTGGTTTAACTTAAAGATTGCTACAATGAAGTAAGGGAAATGCTTTGCAAATGTTCTAAATTGTATTTTCTGTTCTCAGGTTCCTGAACTTGCCTGGAAGAAGTCTGAACTGGCATCAACTTTGAATTTAATAAAATACTTGGAACACACTCTCTTTGGATGTTATTTGAAACTTGACTTGTGTGCTGTGCTGTAGACAGTGCTGCACCCTTACTTCCTGAACATGTCCACAACCACTTGCTTGTTTCCTTTGAACTTCAGGGGTTTGTTTTCCTGGCTAGGTACAATAACATTGTGAACAGCAGCTCACAGTAATGTGTATGCAAATATATGTATTGACCAGCAAGTTTAAAAGACTTGACTAAGAATGTTCTTCACTTAACATTTGAAAGTTTGATGACTTAAAGGCTATGAGAACTTTCAAGGATGAGTGTCCAATATTATTTCAAAGTGTCAGACTCCTAATGAGGTTTATTGGACTACACATGACAAACTTGTATCACTTAAAACAACATCTTCAGAAACATTGCAGTTTATGCTTTATTCCATGCTGCTGAATTGATGTCATATAATGCATATGTTTGTATTTCGGGCCTAATGTGTATAGGTCCTGTTAGGCATGTGTGTAACTGTTAATCAAAAACAAACACTGAGAGAATTAAAAAGTATGCCTCCTTCTATAGAGTAAGACGGGTGAGCTGGAGGGCCCTGAGGTGGATGGATTTGTCAAAGATATGATGGAGCTGGTGAAGGTGCCCTTACATTCCCTTATATACAGAGCTGATACACAATGTTATTGATCAGATATCAGTCAGTGTCATTCATCAGGAGTCTTCTGACCTCTCTGTAACTCTTCCACCCCCCGACCCTCTCCTCCAGCCCAGCATCAGTGGCACAGACCTGGACAAGTTCAGGAAAGCTCTGATGGGTCACTGCGACATCAACGGAGACGGAAAGATCCAGAAGAACGGGCTGGCTCTCTGCCTCGGCCTCAAACTCAGCTTTTTCTTTCTTTCCTCTATCCTTCTTTCCATCTTCCTTCTCTCTATGTACAGTTCTAAATTATTTCCTTTTTCAATTTAAATGTGTATCTTTTACTATACTCTTTTACTCCAGTCTAAATCATTACTTCTACCTCCCTATTTTAGCAGTATCGCCTCAATTAGTGGCTCTCAGTTGGTGTTTTAAGAATGATGTATCTACATGTGTTATGCTCATATATATAATATGTTATATATTGCTATAATATTTATATTAAAATATCTAGCAATTGAAATAATGGTAAATGTTGGGACATAGAAATAATTTATTTTCTTTGTAATGTAAAAAATAATGAAACATTGTTTGAATTACATTTTTTGTGAAACCAGTATCATGAATGATGGCTAATAAAATAGTTTGTGTCTTTGTCAGCTGTGTCTCTCTTTACTGAAACCATAAGTGTGCTCCTAAAAGTGCTTTCAGTCACTGCAGGTGACTTTTATAGGGCCCTATAATCAATGGCTGCTTGGAGGAAAGAACATTTACAGTAATTGAGTCTAATTATAAGCAGTGATATAAAATATGTGGTTTTCAATAAGCCAAAACACTTCCAAAATCATTTTCAAATCACAAGAACATTTGTTTTTAAGTAATCATACAGTGGTAAAAGGTCCCATAAGATCTCAACTTCAGTGGAAGAGAACAATATCTTATTTGCAGTGGAACATATATATAAATTAAATCTTAAACATATGTTAATATGTATACATATATATATGTGTTTGATTTGAATACAGCTTGTCATTTCATAGTGTTTTAAGATCAAAAGCTTACACTTTTTAGGTCTTAGTTTCTGGGTCTTACTAAAACCTCTGTGGAATTGAAGGAGGAAAATTAAATCAAAACCTCAATAAACAAAAACAAAACTACGATCAAACTATTATCGCCTGTCAGGGGAATTGTGCCTAGCGGCCAGGTAAAGGTTATCATTTGGTTAAACTGACTTTTGAATCAGATCTGCTGACAGAATGAAATGTTGAAATGTGTCAAATTAGCTAAAGTGTGGACACCTGCCCAGGTTGCCAGAGGGCGGAGTTCCCAAGCTGATTCCAATGACTTCATCAGTGCGATGATTGGTCAGCTCATGAAACGACACTTTAAAAGGACCACTGTCTTTGCAGCAGTCATGAATCTGAAATAATAGATTATTTTTGTATTTGCTGCACACCGCTTACAGACTGTTTGGTTTCAGTTTTACAACAAAAATGGGTTTTGGATTGTGTGTGAGGTAAGATATTCTTATTTTGGCAGATTTCTTATATTTATTCTACTTAACTGTTTTTGTTTGGCTCATGTTTAATTCCTCTTTTCTTAGAGTTCTTGTGATCTCACTCTTGACTTTTGGGCAGCAAGCAAAGGGTAAGGATGTATGGTTCACAAGCTGCAATTGAAATGTATAATTTTCCTCTAAGGCTGTCTTTTAAAAAAAGTCTTGGTACCAGCCCAAACCCCAGCAGACCAAGCCCAACCAGCCCTCCTACCCTTCAAATCCTCAGCAGGCCAAGCCCTACCAGCCTTCATACCCTTCAAATCCTCAGCAGGCCAAGCCCTACCAGCCTTCATACCCTTCAAATCCTCAGCAGGCCAAGCCCTACTAGCCTTCATACCCTTCAAATCCTCAGCAGGCCAAGCCCTACCAGCCTTCAAATCCTTAGCAGGCCAAGCCCTACCGGCCTTAATACCCTTCAAATTCTCAGCAGGCCAAGCCCTACCAGCCTTCAAATCCTCAGCAGGCCAAGCCCTACTGGCCTTCATACCCTTCAAATCCTCAGCAGGCCAAGCCCTACCAGCCTTCAAATCCTCAGCAGGCCAAGCCCTACCAGCCAGCCTACCCTTTGAATCCCCAGCGGGCTACCAACCCTTCAAGTCCCCTGCTGTCTAGGTACCAGCCAAAACCCATGCAGTGTTCCTATCCTTCACATCCCCAACAGGCCAAGCCTCAGCAGGCTGAACCCCTGCAAGGGGTGCTCCAAAGTAAAGCTGCCATGTGGGACTTTCCAGATAAAAAAAGATGCGTGTGAAAGTGATTACACAAAAGCATCTTTTTAGATTTTTGGTCTTGTAAGCATAACTTTTAGGGATCCCCCAGATAAATCCCCATGGGCAGTGGAGTCTGCCCCTGTCTTGTCACATTATACTATCTGTGTTGTAGTAGAAAACTATGTGCTGTAATTTCTCCAATTCACTGTACAGTTTCAGCCAGTTTGTGATTTTGAGGCTATTTCAGTGAAACAAGGTTGTTTTGAACAATTGACAGATTTATGCTTAATTCTCTCAAAAAGTTACCGAAAGATACACTTTTCTTTTTAAAAGCTGACCACTATCAGGAAAGTACTCTGTTTTATTAGATTCTGCCAAACATCTGACTCTTAATGTCATTTTGAGGCTATTTCAGTGAAACAAGGCTGTTTTGAACATTTTGACAGATTTATGCTTAAATTCTCTGAGAAAAGTTACTGAAAGATACACTTTTGTGTATAAAAGTAGATAATGAAGTACTTTGTTTTAGTAGATTTCATCAAGAATCTGACTCTTAATGGTCCTCTCTAAATTTGATTCAGGGTTTGTTTTAAATGATTTGTGCTTTGTGTGTACAGACACACTGAAAAACACAAAAAGAAGGACTGTAATACACATGTATCAGACACGCTCCCCTTGCTATAATGAAGACAACAGTTTTTAAATGTAAAAAAACCACTTTTTTTTCCCACACACAAAATCAATAGTTATACTGATTGCAACATCCGCAGGACCGTCTCCAGCTTAGAATTCCCCATATTACTGGAAATATCGTGATGGAGTTTTTTCACTTCAGTCAGAATATTCATGTGTATGCTGTTTTCGACACAAAGATGCATTACATCTACAAACAGAGCATACAATGAGAGCACATGATACACTTTTGATGTTTCATTTCTGAGATAATGTTACAGAATGTTTCGGAAAATGAAGATTCCAGGACCACTTTAAATGTTTCGTTTACAATCGTTTCCCAATGACCCGGAATAGTACTGCCAGAACGAACAATATCCAAAATGTCTTCCAGTTTACAAACTTCAGCCATTCTTTTTACACGGGGGTCACTACTCGTTCTGTTTTCAATCGTCCTCATCACCACACTTATTAAAAGGGTATTGACTACATTCTGATCAATATATACAGAGCGTTTTGCATAGTAGTTTCCCATTTTTATTTTACTTTAAAGAAAAAAAAGTCAATGGCTTCAGTCAACTGCTGGTTATTAGGCTTCTTCTTCTCCATCCAACTCGGCATGGAACTTTTCAAGTCTCTCCTTGAGGCGTCTGCAATTTTTGAGATTGTGAAGAAAAGCCTCCGAAGCGCCTTGGATCCTCCAATCATCCGTGAAAATGTCTTTATCAATAAGAGTCTGGTCGATCTCAGTAATGAAGTCGGTGAGCCAGAGTCTTTTCATTAACGCGTTGTAATTGTTTCTGAAGAAAAAATCGGGCATGTCATTCAGAAAATCGTGTTGCCTCTGGCAACTGACTGACTGACTGACTCGGCACCCGTTGCAGATTTCTTCTCTGTACCGATGCATCACCCTCTCCACAATATCAACCAACACCGATTTCACTGTGTCCATAAACAGAGACGTTTTGGCCCAAGGAGCAAAATCCGCAGCAGTAGTATTGCAAGATTCGGGTGTCCAAAATGGTGGTGATGATGGTAGTCCAGGAGTCTGTTCCTGGCTGCAACTCGCGGGGGGAGTCTTGGTTTTTCTCAGATCCATGGCTAGTTTACAACGGTCGTCTTAGTGGGGTCCTTCGTTTTAGATGATTTGCTGAGTGGAGGGTGGGGCTTATTGCGTTGAATGGGGGGAGTCATTTATAGAATTGAGTTTTTTTTTTTAAAAAGTTCTTTAAGCGTTGTAACTTTTTCATCTATCATCTCCAACCAAGCAGCAATAGGTCAACATTTAAGAATAAGTAATAGTTTGTCAAGATTTTACGGAAAAAGTCAAAAAAGTATAGTTTGTCAGAAATATGGAAAAGTTATTGTGTACAAATAGTATGTTGAAAATCAAAAGAAAGAAAACTCAATTCATTACAAATTAATGAATATTTTACTCTGTTTTAAAGTTTTGCACCCCTTAAAGAAAAACCCCTTCCTTACCAAGTACTTCATATTATACCCTTTTGTTAAGTGTTGCGTACATCAAGGTGTATCTTAAAGTATCTTGGTAGCAGAAAATAACTAAATTATGTAATATGTTCATTTGTATCAGAAAAGAAAAAACCTTGTTTAACTGAACAAGTGTTGCATACGCTAAAGTGTGTCTAAAAGTATCTTAGTAACACAAGAAAAAGAGAAAAAAGCATTGATGTTAACAAAAACTGGATTGTTCCACTGAAATAATAAATAAATAATTTCAAAAAGTGCGTTTTTAAAGAAAAAAAAAAATAATGTATTCAGATAAAGTATTTTGTTAGACTATTAAGTCCAAGATGGTTACATTTTACCCGCTAAACCATTTGTATTATATCTTTGTTTTCCTAATAAAGACAGTCACCTGAATTAATTTTGGCTCGGACCTTTTTATTTTTATTTTTTACATTTTGTAACAATCTTAAAACATTTGTAGAGAACAAACACTGTGGTTAAAATGAGTGTCTTTATGACATCTCTCACACAGTTGGTATTTTTCACAAAATTCATTTTTAAACATCATCTTGATACAGAGATAACACATTTTCGTAAGACAACCCCAACGCTCTTTTTACATAGGTAGAAAACACAATGCTTTTCTTTGAGGGGTCCTTAGTTTTAAATGATCTGGTGAGGAGGGTGTGACTTGTTATGTTGATTGGGAGACGGAGTCCTCTGCAAAAGTGAGAGTCTTTTTAACCAGTATAATGTCGATCGATGTCTGACTCTGTTTAAAAAGTTCTTTAAGCTTTGTAGCTTTTCCATCAATCATTTTCAGCCAAGCAGTCAGAGGCACCCGCAAGGATGTCTGAAAAACCCAGCATGTAGAGTTGAAATACTCCAAAACAAAATCATCAGAGGGGTCCTTCCCCAGCGTCACCATACGGCTTGCGCTGTAATACCATCGCCCCGATGGTCCGCTTTTAGTTTCCCAGACGGTGCTTGTCAGGATTCTTCTCACTTCTGGCGGCGAGGAAATATCTCCTTCTTCTTCCTCCACCTGCATCGGCAGCGGTGCAAACTCTTCTTTGATCTTGCATGCTGTCTGCATTTCTTTGCTTTTCTTTAGAAATATCTTGTACACCTTTGGTTCCACTATGGTTTCTTGATGCACTACTTCTTCCGATACAGTGGTTGCGTGGAGATCTCTGGAGGACACCAGAGTTAACACAGCCCAATCTGTTGAGGTCAGTGTCGCTTTAACACTACGGGGTCCATACGTTTCTCCATTCTTCAGATTGTAGAAATGCAGTTCATTCGCCATATAGTTGAATACAAAACCCCAAACATCGCCATTTTTCAGAGTCCATTCTTCATGAAGTTCTTCGGCTGGAAGCGTCTGAACCCGGCCCAGATACTGCATTCGTTTCTTGATTGGCACTCCGGACGGATGGCGGTAAGTTGTCACAGAAGTCTCACTGATTAAACCCATATCGAGGCGTCTCTTGGCCATTTTTCTTTTTTGAAAGGTGACTTGGTAAGTGGAAATGACTGGCTTGTTATTTAGTTTGAGCGTATTTCTTTTTTCATCTATTTCCATCCCCTTACTTTTAAATGATCTGGTGAGGAGGGCGGGACTTGTTATGTTGAGTGGGAGGCGGAGCCCTCTGTAAAAGCTAGAGCCGCCATGGATTGAATGGAGCAGAAACACTTTTTTTTTTTTAAACTTCTCTTTTATGGATACAGCAACATTCTAATATTACCCCCAATACAACCTCACACAACTTCATACTGGGTTTCCTTATAGTGGTGTAAAGTAATTATAAAAAAGACAAAAGATCATGGGGGGGAATAGGATATTTTATTATTTCCCTCTTCAGAGAGACTTTTCTTATAGTTAATAAAGTAATTACACATTAGTTCACAATCCATACAACTAAAGATAATATCCTTAGGTATCACTATTAAAAAAAAAAACCTAAATAAGATCTTTTTAAATGAATATGAATACCCTCTCTGCAAACAGATACTTCCTTGTAGTTAACAGTTTCACAAAAACATAAAAAGAAACAGCCTTAGCAAGCACAAATCATTTAAAACAAACCCTGAATCAAATCTGGAGAGGACACTAACGTTTTTTAGGTGTCTTAGTGAGTGAAAATTATTGGCTGTTTTATTTAATTTGATCGTATTAATTTTTTTTTAAACTAACTCTATCCCCTCGCTTCTCACCTCACAGAGAGTGTCTTAATCAACATATAGATTAACATCCCAGGCTTATCTCAAACCTCACACCGAAGGCCGTGTGTG
Organism: Gymnodraco acuticeps; assembly: GCF_902827175.1. Taxonomy (NCBI): domain Eukaryota; kingdom Metazoa; phylum Chordata; class Actinopteri; order Perciformes; family Bathydraconidae; genus Gymnodraco; species Gymnodraco acuticeps. The sequence continues at coordinate 121,008 of NW_022989941.1, read as the reverse complement.
TCACAGAGCCCCTCCTCCAGCACACATGAACGCGCACACATGACCAAAAGAGGGCACGAGATAAGTTTGTGCACAGATCTTCGGCTGTATGCGTCTGAACCCCGCACTGATGCTGCATTCGTTTCTTGACTGGCGCTCCGGACGGATGGCGGTAAGTTGTCACAGGCCTCTCGCTGATTAAAGCCCCTATCGAGGCGTCTCTTGGCCATTTTTCTTTTTTGAAAGGTGACTTGGTAAGTGGAAATGACTGGCTTGTTATTTAGTTTGAGCGTATTTCTTTTTTCATCTATTTCCATCCCCCACTATCTGCTGGCGTCATAGCCAAAGGAAGGGGTGGAGAAAAGGGGGGAGAGGCCTGGGCTGGGAGGGGGGCGGGTAGACAGTCTCACGCATAACTTCAAAGAGACACCTCGATTAACATCAAAGGCTTATAACACACCAGTGTGAAATCACACCTGCCTGTTATAACACCTAGGGCAAACATCAAAGGCTAATTAGATTAGTCAACTCTGAGGGGACAGGGGCCAGACAGCATAACTTCAAAGAGACTGGCTTAATCAACACCTAGATTAACATCAGAGGCTTATATCACACCTACCTGCTATAACACCTCACATCAAAGGACTAGACTACAAAGGGGTGTGAGGGGGCCCAGACAACATTACTTCAAAGAGACTGCCTTAATCAACACATCAAAGAATTAGACAACAAAGGCACTGCAGGGGGGCTTTTCACACCTACCTGTTATAACACCCATCAAAGGATCTCGAACAAAGGGGTGTGGGGGGACAGGGGCCAGACAGCATAACTTCAAAGAGACTGCCTTAATCAACACATCAAAGAATTAGACAACAAAGGCACTGCAGGGGGGCTTTTCACACCTACCTGTTATAACACCCATCAAAGGATCTCGAACAAAGGGAGGCGGGACTTAGCTCATTAACATAATTGTACCCACTCACATCAAAGGATCTTGAACAATGGGAGGCGGGACTTAGCTCATTTGCATAATTGGGGGCGTGTCACATGTCACTTTTCATGCATACTAATGTGATTGAAACAGGATTGTTATAACTACTTACGGCTTCCACAGATGACATTTTGTATGGATTTTTGGTCAAAGCACTTAAGATATTCATTGCTATCGGGATGTTAAGAGCATTCCATGGAATATAACAAATGTATCTCGAGCCGGTTTCTCAAACTTACCTACCCCACCTTTAAACATGGTTTTCTTTCTTTTAATTGTTTTGTGTGATTTTGTATTTCTTCTCACTTTGACCATATACATTTTTTATTTTGTTTTTATCTGTTTGATCCTGTAAAGCACTTTGAATTGCATCATCACTGTATGAATTGTTATATACAAATAAATTGCCTTGCCTTAAAACAACATCTTCAGAAACATTGCAGTTTATGCTGCCGAAATGATTGTCTTGGAACTAAATCCAAATTAGGAGGCAGCATTTTGCTAAGCAGGTGGTTTATTACACGGAAATTATAATGCATGGGCATTAGTGTTCAACTCAAGCCTCCATGGGCTGCTGCATGTTTCAAACCAACACGTTCTCACTCCCGTCACACGTTGACGGACGGTCAGGGCCCCTCCCTGTCACTCTATTACGGACAGGGTGGCCCTGAGAGTCAGTTTTCAACGGGCAGGGCGTCCCATAGACCTTCATAGACCTCCCATAGCGTTGACAATCGATGCCATGAGAGCGCTCCCCGACGGTCGGTTGTGATTTCACCGATGTTCTTGTTGCCCCAGCTGGTCGACACCTCTTTTTGCAGAAACAAAGGCTACATTAATGTATTAAATCGATGTTAATCCATGTGTGTGGTTGTGGAATTAATGGACGTGCCGTTGTCCAATACAAACTCTTCAACTACAAAGCTAATTATATTTTAAAACATTTTAGAAGGCCTCACGAAATACTTGTTAAGGGATGTGTGTAATGTGGTGATTGACATTATTCACCCACGGATCTATGTGTTGGGATATTGTTCCGCACGGACATTTTAGTTAACCGGACTTCCTGTTGTGTAATTTGAAAAAAAAATTTAAAAATAAAATAATCCGAGTTTGCTTGCTTTTCTCTTTGGAGGTCATCACATAACGGCATTGTAATACACGGTTCGGCTGCATTAAATATTACATATCTGCCGTAGTTTGCTATTTATAGAGCCGTGGTGAGAAGACTTCTAGACAAATAGGAAGAACTGCCGCCGAAACTGAATATGTGACGTGGATCATAAATATATCAGCAATTAAACAAAATCTTCAATTTCTCTTCACAATATAAGTCTCCTTGCAGTATCAATACTAATTCGGCTGACTTTTATATTTGATCCAATCGGTATATTGGTATATTTACACCATAACAGTGCACAGCTGATAGAAAGGGACACCTGGTGGTTAAAGCACGTTATTGAAATGTATTATTTTTGTTATTAGATATTAATAGGAAACACAGAGACAAACTAATAAGGCTTTATTTAAACATTAAATAATACTTTAGGTTAAGGTCTTATTTTGAATAAGAAAAAAGCTTTGGGGGTATAAATATTAAGCCTGACAAAGTACTAATATATTGCTTTCCTGCAATGTTAACTACTGTATGTTTAAGCACTTATTTTAACTAATATTATACTCTTATAAGATGTATGTAGATAGTATAAGAAATGTGCAGAATACGACAGTTTAATGGTGGAGGTGGAGCTACAGTATACACACATATTGATAGATGTCTTGTAATGCACTGTTGAGGAACCTGCGACCCAAGTTTTTCATCTCCGACCTTGTCAGGTATTGAATATTCAATAAATAAAGAACACAGAATTATTAAATATAAAACACAGAATTTGTGTGATTATACTAAATGATTTACAAATAAACACCACTGCATATTTACAACTGTTACACATGCTGAATTTGCCTCTGAAGCTTGACAAGTGCATGTTTCAGGCTTATCAATGAACAACAGGAGGGGTCACAGACATAAGACCAGCTGTTAAATAAAGCTCTTCTGACCTTAGCTGTCATGTGGGTATATATTAATGCTGCCCATTATGGGCACAAGCAATTTTCACCCATTTATTAATTATATGTTTTAAATTTGAGTGTTTCCTATCCCCTAAACCTCCAGGGATGTACACAGTTTAATACTGGCAACTTCTTATTATGGGAAATACGAAAACGTCTTTTAAAACTACAACTCCCAGTAGAGACCTGCCATAGAACATGTTGCAAAACACACAATAGCCAGCATGTGTAGTTCTGGGGACGGGGTGGAGGAGGGGGGACGGGGTGTACATTATTCAATTAAAAATAAAAAAGTAAAAACAATAAGTGTGGCTTGATATTGAGTAAGAAAAAGATTGATAAACGCTGTGAGAATGGATCTGCGGAGAGCATTTCGCCGCAATCTCAACTTCAGGGAGGTCTATGAAGGTCAATGGGACGCCCTGCCCGTTGAAAACTGACTCTCAAGGGGTACCCTGTCCGTAATAGAGTGACGGGGAGGGGCCCTGACCGTCCGTCAACGTGTGACGGGTTGGGAGTGAGAACGTGTTGTTCAAACAGCTGCTTGTTTATGCTGTTTACAGATTAACTTTCTTAGGGCATTCCACACTATGTTAAGTGTACGATTGGCGTTGGGTTCCAACCATGGTACCAACACTGCCATGCTTGGGGGTATTGATTGGTGGCTCACTGTAACGTGAGACCAGTATTGTAAGGAAAGGAGCCTAACGGCCCATCCACACGGCGGCGTGCATTGAAGCTTCAACGCTTCTTCCCATTCACTTTGAATGGGGTGACGTCACGCTTTGCCAAACTGCATTGTGGTCGCGTCGCTTTGCCTTCGTTGCTCGCTTCGAAAGGTGAGAGAAGTTCAACTTTTCAAGCCCGGCAAGCGTCGACTGGCAAGCTTCAACACACGCTGCCGTGTGGACGTACCGAAGTGGCTCTTCAGAATAACAGTTGGGCAATAAGAAGCTGAAAAGACAATATTGACAAGTAAACTCGTGATGCAGTTCTTGAAACATTTCTCATACATCATCTTTTCATTGGAATACAATTTCACAGCCTGACATATACCTTTTTTTTGGATAGAGGTTCAAGCAGCATAATATCCTGACAAATGTATCTGTACAAGATTTTGCTATTCAACGCAAACACAATTAATGCAAAAAAATGCATGTTTCAAAGGTGCACTGATAAGAAGCACAGCTTGGGTAAATCTTGATAAGACTAACCTTCTGAATTCAGTGTAAAATGCTGTGGATCATAGTCTCCAGCTCCTCGTCTTTTCACTTTCCTCCCACTTCTTCTCTCTTCTTTCTCCCCCTTTCTCCCTCTCCCCCCTCTCGCTGATAGCTGTTATTAGTTTAGTCTTCTCCTGTTTGGGGGAGATAATGACACAGCAAAGCTTTTTGTGTCTATCAGTTTGCGTGTGGTTGTTGTTGCTCCCTGTCATTAAGCAGCCAGTCTGTGTGGTTAAAATGACACAGCTTCGACTGTTTGAAGCTCTGCCAGCTTTACCATCTGATCCCAGATCTTCCTCCAGCAAACAGGTCGGCCCCACATGCCTCAGTCCAGCCACCAAAGCTCCAGTGTAGGGCCCAGAGTCGGCAGGTTTTCCCTCTCAAATGCTGTTGTGGACATTTGTATGCACATATTCTACATCACTGCATGGCAGAACAGAGTCCTACATAAACAGCATTTTAAGAGCATCTTCCGTCTTTCAATTAATATTTGAAATGTTCAAAGATATTCACAGATATTTGACCTATAGTACTTATAGCTAACACAAAGAACCAAACATATCACCACTGTATGCATAGAATACAATTAAAAAGCATTTTGTTGTCTATACTGTAGATTTATGTTTTTTTTTTGACAGAATGTTCAGTAGAGATAATTCAAACTCAACTTTGAATGGTGTTAATGATTGTATTTGATATAGTTATAGTGAGATTATTCTCCTTAGTCTTCTTCTCTGCTCGAATTCTTACCCTTTAGAGGTTACATTAATACCTATTACCACTAGATGTCCTCGATCTGACATGAAGCTCTCAATACACATGTATTCAGAATCTGATGAGAGAATCACAATGAGAAAGGGAAGAATACAAGCTGATGCGAATATTTTGAACTTCATCAAATCGTACAGTAAATAAAACCCATAGGAATCCTCCGAAGTCATGAAAATGTTTGTAATAATAAATTAAAAACCCTTCATGATAAATGCAACCAACATGATTTTAGTGAAACAATATAGTTATTTAGTTTCAAAGATTTTAGATTTCTTAAAAGGAAGAGGAAATATAAGTGATCCTGCTGTTTTTATTATAGGTTTTTTGGGCGTGTTGAATGTGGACACATCTGCATGTGCCGCATTGGAATGCAAATGCATGAGGCAGGTTTTAGCATTAACACGTTTTATTCTGCAAAGTCAAAGTAACATTCTCTGTTTTATTATGTGTTGTCTTCTTGATGTCCTTCTTGTTTCCTCCTCACCCTAAATCTTTTACAGTTACTGTAACAGTTCAATGGAATACTCAGTAGGTGGCGATGTCGTTTTAAATATTAGAGAGATCAGGTTCTCTATATTGTACTGTACAAGACATTTGATTTCCAACTGTGGTTCAATGACTGAAGTACAAAGTGTTTCAGGAATCACTTAGATCATATCTACAGGTAGAATGCAAAATACATATTAATATTACAATTCCTGCTTTGAGTTTGTCACTGCTCTGTGCACCTTGGAAGTAGGTGAGTTGTTCTGGTAATCATTACTCTGCTTCTACTATCTTGTGACAATATACACATATAAATAATTCTTAACATTTCCAAACGACAGCTTCAACACAACATCAATGGATTTTTTTTAAATGTACTCTGTTTGTAATAGAACACTTTTAGAAATAGTGTTACATTTTCAACCAGTCAGTTAAGCATTATGTTTTTTTTTAAATAAAAAAAGTTAACATTTGATCTTCTACAGATACTATTTACAGATCAATATTTGAAATGTATTTCATTGTAATGTATTTGTTTTATAATTTGTTTACATTGTATTTTACAATATAATGTTGGTTCATAATTTTTTTACATTCATTAAAACATAATTCATTAAATAATGATTAGAATTCAATGTTCAATCTTTTTTAATTTGTTTGTAGATTCTATATTGTAATTTAATTTTTTCCTATTTTAGATTTCTATTTTAAATGTTGTTTTCTTTGTTTTAAGTGGTCGTATTGATGGATTTAAGTGGTATTATTTATAAGTGTGGATGAACGAGGCACACTGTTTTTACATGTTTCCTTTCCTAAATATGAATTATAAATAGCCTACTTATCTTTTTAATTCATTATATTTCTATGTCCATCTTCATTTTATTTAATCTAATTTGACCCTCTTTTTTCATTAGAAAGCCTCCTCAACTGAGGGCGGGGCCAATTGGCGGCGCGTGCACGTTCCTTCAGGCTCGCGCCCTTGCAGCCACCGCCGCGTCTCGTGCACCAGCGCCAGTGAAGCAGCTCGCGCTCTCTGTAAAGTTCTCGTCCTGTTTCCTGCTGTCAGTCCTCCCCGCTGCACCATGCGTCTCCTCCCGAAGACACTATGGGATGTACCCGCTCTGAGAAGACACTAACCCCGGGCTCTGCTGCTGCCTGTGTCTGCTCTCTGCTCTACTTCAGCCGGGGAAACCCTGCCGCTCTACTCTGAGCGTTTTCATCCACACCGCGCCGCTTTTCCTCTTTAATTTATTTGTTGCCTGCCGCTTCATTTATGGACCACAGAAGCTCCGAGTAGAGTGTTTGTCATTTTCGTTCACACAGCTGAAGATGGAGTCGGTGATGGAGAGGGAGTGCAGCGCGCTGGGGGGGCTTTTCCAGACTGTCATAGGAGACATGAAGGTAACATTATTATTATTTCCTCTGACTTGTCATTAAAACTGTTGATACCTCCAGCGCCTGTAAAATCCCCTGTTGCATGAAAGCAGGAAAAGCAGACATGTTATCCCATGTGAAATTTCAAGGCGTCATCGTTAATTTGTTAATTATCCAGGAGGGGAGTGAAGTGGGTGTGTTCAGGGCCTGGTGCCTTCATTTCTGCAGTTTACTCCAACAAAATAAAGAGCCCACTGCATGTAAACCCAGATCCATACACAGCTAACAGGATGAATGACAGTGACAGACTGTTGCAGTGCTATCACAGAGCAATGATTTACCTTAGCTCCATACGAAAACTATGAGTCTTTTCAGGGATGTTTTCCAAGTTTTTTTTTTATTACGACAGGGCTGTTCTAATCTAATATACATCTGCTTAATTAAACTTGCTTATCCCTAAAAGTCACATTATGTTGTGCAGCAACATAGAAGGAAGTTGGTCGGATACCGTAGATACTAATATGTTGTCATGATTGGTTGATTTATGCATCAACAATCAAACATGACCATGTTCCAGCTTCTTAAAGGGCTATGCTTCTTGGGGTGTTCCCTTTCCTGTCGGGTGTTTATATAGGAGTCTTTCTCCCCCTGCCTGAAACGCCTCGATTGGACTCCTTTGTTTACTTCAATAACAAAGTGACATCAATATGTTACACTTGCACTTCAATTGGTTAGCGCTCTGCCACATTGTGCGTGATAGGCTAAGGGGTGGGTCATCTCTACTGTAGGCAGTTGACCAATCATAACAGAGCCAGCCAGCTAACCAATCAGAGCAGACTGGGCTCTGGTTTCAGACAGACGTATGAGAACAATAAAGAGTTTTTTGAACATTAAAGCATGGAGACATGTCACAGTAGAGACACTACATACTGATATACACCTGAATATGAGCATTTAAATGTGAGGATTTGCTGCTTTCCTCTGTCTTATTACTGAATATTTTTGTTGATCGGGAAAAAAAAGCATTTTTGGGGGAGCTTCGGTTAATTGTAATGGACGTTAGATATTAAGAAGAAAAATAACTATTGGATGATATTTTAGTCTATCAAATGGGAAAATATAACTTTGTTTTCTTGTATGATAACGTTGGCTCTCGTTTGTATGCATACATACCAGGGTTTCCCACACATAGACTCAGGGCCGGCCCTGACCAATTTGCTAGACACTCGCATGCACGTGCACGGTTGTGGCATGACCAAAACAGAAAGATATGTACACAAGATGTGTGCAGATGTATTTAGTATCCTCTCCATTTGAACATGATTTAAGTGGGGGGGGACCTAACCTCCTCTCGGGGGGTCCGGGGGCATGCTCCCCCGGGAAGATTATTTTTTATTTTTAATATTGAAGTTAAAAGCATCAATCTGGTGCACTTTGAGAGCAACATTAAGAGATCTATGGATACCTCTCTCAACACCCATATGAGACAGAACTGTAAACAGATTTTCTTTTTCTTTATGGATATTTTACAAATCACTCCCCTTTCAAACTGTATTCTTGTTTATTAATAACAACTTTTTTTTACTGTCATATAGTATTTTATACTATAAGAGAATAGATGAAAATCTATTCTCTTATTTTGTTATAACTATAATGATCATATAAAGGTGTGCCTTTACCTCACTGAGTTGAGGTTATCAGAGCCTCTCAGTCTTTCAGGAGAGAGCTCTCTAATGGCGCATTTCCACTGCAGCGGGTAGCCCCGTTTAAGCGTCCTTAATCGTCCTCAAGCGGCCAGGCCAGTTTTTGGTGGCCTTTCCATATAGCGTAGCACCGGCTAGCGGGTACTTTTTCCCTCTTTTTCCGGCCCCATAAAATCGTGGTTCTATCAGACCAGGGCCAGGGCTGAACTAGTGACGTCAACACTCTCGACTGCTGATTGGTCAGAGAGAATCGTCACAAGATTGCGCGCAAGATCATCCCTAGCGTCGCATATATATCTAGAAGCAAGCTTGCAGCATTTTTATACACAGCATTTTGTAAACGGAGGAGCTACAAAAATGTCAGCGTCAAAGAAAAGCACACCGTGGTCGACCGAGGAGGTGACGACGTTCCTACATCTCATTGGGGATGATAAAATCCAGCGGGAGCTCGACGGAACAACTCGAAATGTGAAGCCGATCGCCCCGCCTACACTGCGTTGCTACCCCAGGTCCTAAACTGTAATGGAAATGCGCCACGGCCTCGGACGGCCAGCGAGGCAGTGAGGACGCTAGGGACGCTTAAACGGGGCTACCCCGCTGCAGTGGAAATGTGCCATAAAGCCGCTTACACAGTAAATTCCAATGTTAATAAAAGCTGTATACGTTTTTTGGCAGTTTGATTTATTTTAAATTAACACAAATACAAAATTAAAACCTGTAATTGCACACTAAAACCATTATTTCAAAAAAATAACTATTTCACATAAACCTCTGTTTTTTACTGGGGCGGTTCAACTTGATTTTGGGGGGGGGGGCGCCATAGTTTATGGAC
>NW_022989941.1:0-111453 GCF_902827175.1 Gymnodraco acuticeps | reverse complement strand
TTATGGACGCTGTACGCAATATAGGCTTAGTTCTGTTAGTATAAGATAGTAAGATGTACTTTGTTGATCCAAAATCGGGAAATTGTGTTATGAAATAAAACAAATATATATATTTTTTTAATTTCTAACTTTAATTTAATTTATTTTTCAATTGTCGGCGCCCCCCATTGATTGATGCGCCCTTAGCATTCACCTATACTGCCTATGCGAAGGGCATTTTTTTCGTCCGCGATCACGACGCCATCTGCGATCGATTAACTTGTGGACAATGATCCCTCGCTCTACGCCTCCTGTACCCAGTCCCGGACTGGCCATCAGGAGGACTGGGGGGTTTCCCGATGGCCTGGCCTGTTAAGTGGCCTGCCTCACAGGGTGACTGGCTGTCTACATGATGTGGCCTGCCGACATGGCCACTGTCATACAGATCATAAATCAAAGCCCTTGATTGGTCTCTGTGTGTCATTCAAGCTCTGGATAACCTCAGCTCAGGTGAGGTAAAGGACTCTCTGAGTGTTTAGATAGTCATGCAAAATGCACTTTTGTACGTCTTTTATACATGAATATGTGTCCCCGGTGTGTCAGGGAACTCACCAAGTGTCAGAAAACACAACCCTCTCTCTTTTCCTCCATACCCAAATCTCTAAAAACGGGGCTGCAACGGATCTGATACAGACTGATACAGATTTGAAATTGTTCTGACGTCAGAAACGGGGTGCTCCGCCTATATGGGCAACTCTCCACCTATCAGGGGAATGAGAGGTTGCGTGTCATGTTAACAGCATGGTAACATGATGCTCGTGCCTCGCCCCCCTCCTTTGCAGGGGGGCGTGGTCATCTGCAGCTCATTTGCCACAGAATCAGCCCTTGCAAATACAGGGCTATAATAGAGCAAATAGAGCTAAATGAGGCCTGGCTAAAATGCAGGATCTGTTTGGTATTTTGAAAAAAAGACTTCATAGACATGTTTTATATAGGTATGGCCCTACAATATATTATTCAGATATAGCATGATAGGTCCACTTTAACTCAGTCTAAGTTCTCAGTGGGTCTCAAACGGTTTGGTCACCATTTATGTAAACACATATTTCCATTTGAGGGGGGAGTGATTAGTAAAATATGCATGAATACAAATAAAAAAGTTAACTAGGTGAAAAAAAGGTAACTTTTAAAACTTGTTGAGAGCTAAAACTAGTCTTTGCTGCTGCCTCAAAGAGGAGAAGGGGGGGAGGGAGACAGGAGAGGCTGGTTCAGGAACACAGACACACTCACAACTATAAATGAACCAAAAATAAATAAACACGTTTCAGTGTTTTTCATATTGGAAATGGGATGTTATTGGTTATGGCCATGATTTTATGATTATTGAAATGTATCTGTTTCATATAGATGTTCCCATATATCTAGTCTCTTTATTTTCCCCTTTAAATGCACCAGATTGATGCATTTAACGCCAACATTTAAAAACAAATCTTACCGGGGAGCATGCCCCCGGACCCCCCTAGAGGATTTGAGGTCCACCCCCACTTAAAATCACATGGATAGGTTCCTAAATACATTTGCCATTTTTTTTAAATAGTAACCCATGTGTATTTGTGGGTAGTAGATTTAAACTATAGGGCTATCATTATGGGCCCTGCCTGTACCAGTTCGCTCTGCCATCGCGTGAAGGGTCTGCTAACAAGCGACCAAGAGAAAGGTTAATGTTAATGTTGTTGCATGTCACCTCGATCGTTACATCCCTACAATTCAGTGTGTCCATGTGTGTGTCAGGGAGGTTTGAGTTTATATAGGAGTGTTTGAGGTTGTGTTAAACTAACCTGTAGGATAAGTTAAGGTTTGGGTGTACTGTATGCATACACACACACACACACACACACACACACACACACAGCTGTTTCCGTAGTGACATAATAACAGACAGGTGTTTTCGAACAGGTGTGGTGGTTGGTTCACAAAGGGCGGTATGGGAAATCTGCCACACCCTCTTTCTCTACCTTCCTTCTTCTTTTCCTCTTCTTCTTTAATGATATGTCTTCCTCCTCTTACACTCCCTTTCTTTTTGCTACTCCTCTTCGTCTTTTTCTGACCTGTACCTTTCCCCCTCTCTTCACTTTCCTCTTTTCCTTCATCTTCTTGTTGTTGTCGTCATGTTTTGCTATACATAAAGCCCCACCTCCCTTCCTCTTCCTCCTGCTCCTCTTTCTCCGTTTTGTGTTCCCCTGCTTCTTCACCTTCTTCATTTTCCCACTCCATTTTCAAGCACCCTTCCATTTGACTGTTCTTACTCCTCACTTTGCTCTCCCGTCATTTTCTATTTCTATGTATCTTCTTCCTATCCCTCCTCATTTGTGTCTTCTTGCATTCTTGTTTTTCTCTTGCAATCTTCCTCTGCTTTTCTTTTTCCCCTTTTCAATCAAATGCGACCACACGTGTTCTTAATGTGTGTAAAGATTCACACCTGCGTTCTGTTGTTTGTTGTATTCACAAACATGGATGCTGCAGATATGAGCTGTGAGAGATTCTGCATCGTGTGTCTGAACAGAGTAGACTTGTGTTTTACTCATAAATGACCACCATTTTCAAAAAGAGTCAATTATGGCTGGTCCAAAGCAAGCTTATGTCAACTACTTTGAATACAGTTAGGTGGTTTTAATGTATTATATTTCACAAGTTCATGAAATATATTATCAACATGTTGAATTTGAATCTACAAGGTAACAAAGAACTGAAATTGTAGCGTATTTATAGTGGAAGAAAATGATAAAGTAGCATAACGAAGGCGTCTACTTAAGAATAAAGTTTGTGTTATTCAGTTTTACTCCATTAAACACAAAAACCTACAATGTGTTAGAGCTTCTCTCAATGCTTTCAGACTTCCTGTCTTTGGCCCTCAACTCCAAACCTATTGATTCTTAAGATAAATATTTTTTAACAAAACATACAGATAATTAAAAAAAGCTGGTTACTGTAGTTTTTAACATACATTCTGCAGGAATAAGCACGTTAAGGGTCATATTTTCAGCGGTGGATGAACGCTATGTGTAGGATTGAGTCAAAATAAAAGACAGTAAGTGTGCTCATGGTAAGGGAGATGCGCCCAGTGTAACAGTGCTGCTTATTGCCGTGATTTTAATATATGATTTTTTTTTAACAATGAAGCTGTTAGAACATTAGACATTAGACTTTGATACAACTTTAATTTAACGATTTTGGCTCGCAACGATTATGAAAACAATATAATCGAAATAAAACGATTTTCTTTTTTTTATTTCTTTTTCTTTTATTATTATAATTTTTTTAATAATTGTTTTAATTATAATTGTTTTAAAAAAAATGTTTTATTGGTTTTTCAGTTGAATTATACTTAAAGTTCAGGGGAATCAACTGTTAAAAACATACTGTTCCATTTTTTTTGTTCAATAAATGGATGTTTTCAAAGTAAATGGATAATCGTTTTTAATAATCGTGATATCAATTATTGACCCAAATAATTGAGATTATGATTTTTGCCATAATCGAGCAGCCCTACTTAAAAGTGATTCTTATTTTCATCTTTGATTACTGTCTGAATACTACATTGTATTCAACCTGTATACAGCGTGATGTTTCATTCATGTGACTCGCAGACAGCCAGATGCAGGTTTTCCCTTGTTAGCATAAACGTGTGGGTGGAGAGACTTCACTGTCACTGTGGAGCAGGGGTCACCAACCTTTTTTAGGATGAGAGATACTTTCAAAAGGAGGGCTACTTTTACTCCTCTTTTTTGTTTTTTTGCAGTGTATATATTTAGCACATTTTAACATTATTATATGCTGACCTTTAACCTTTGTGTGCTGTTTGGGTCTGTGGGACCCGTTTTCAGTGTTTACTAAAAGAACATGTATGCAATTTAATTATTTTAACCTGCTTTATTTGGTGGTGGACGTCACCTCCTCTAGGGGGGTCCGGGGGCATGCACCCCCGGGAAGATGTTTTTTAAAATGTTGAAGTGAAATGCATCAATCTGTTGCACTTTGAGCACAAAATGAATTCATGGATACAGCTCTCAACACTCAGCTGTATACTTTTCAATAATCCAAACATCTTTAGAATATTATCACAACCAATAACAAATCATTTAAACTTGTTTATTCTTATCTTGTTACCTAGTTAGCATTCTTTATTTCTATTTATGCATATTTTACTAACCACTCCCCTTTTAACCTGTTTTTTGTACGGTCCTATAGTACACATTGGAATGATTTCTTACTTTATCTATATTAAATAGATAAAGGTGTGCTCTCCCTAGCTCTCTCCCTCCCTCCCTCGCTCGCTCTCTCCTCTCCCCCTCTGTCTCACTCGCTCACAGAGGCTGTGTGCTCCTCCATGGCGATGACGGCTTGCGTTAAAAATAAATAAAACATATTTGTAAAGTGGGGGGACACAAACGGGATTTCGAAAAGTGCGGGGGATATGTCCCCTCTGTCCCGAGTGGAGATTACGCCATGCGTGTGTGTGTGCGTAAAGTGGAATAAATATATATGCAAGTTGCAACCATGGATGTAACACCCACAGTAAAACTCTGCCCCTCATGTGCTGTATAGGCTGGCATGATAGGCTGTTCAATGGGGCTGATGTGTTGTGTAGATGGTGCCAGAAGGAAAACCAGCGGGAAGGTGCCACATTGCTTTTCTTCCCGACTGTAATGCTGGTCCCCGCAAATCAAGCAAGAACGTGATTGGTCGATATTCATTGTGGGAGTGGCGGGAGGAGGGGTGTTAGATATAGAGTTGTAGTAAGTAGATAGAGTTCGCTATGATATAGGTTTAGTTTATGCATAGGGTAGATTCTTTTAATTACATTTCCTTTTTTGTTTTGTGTACTTTATACATTTTGGACTTGCTTGGCGAGCTATTTTTAGAACGTGCCCCGCGGGCGACTGAGTGCCCGAGTGCCCCGTGTTGGCTACCCTGCTGTGGAGAGACTCCTGCTGCTCCGAATTGTCTTACATGCACAGGTTGTGTCTGTGTGTTTAAACTGAGAGTCAGGTAACAGCCCCCGATCCTTAAAGATAAACCATGAAAACTAAAATATTATAATCACTAGCTTAATGTCACTATTCCTGCACGTCTGTCACTTATAATAAGGGTGTTTTTATTTTATTTCTCACAAAGTTGAGAGATTATATGTGAAACAGTAAAGTATCCCTTTTCCACTGAAGGAACCTTAGATTTCTCAAACATTTTGAAACCTGGCTTTTATGCAAAGTTCTCCTTTGTCGCCATCTCCTTTTACAATCAGAAATGTTCAGGATACACGGCATTGGCGACACAAGGTGGACCATACGGCATTTTAATAAGCACAATGATTTAAGGACAGTCAAAAAATAAGATATCTTTTGTATGTATTCATTTCCTTTAGGGTTAAAGGGGCTCATTTTAAGGTTCAAATGTGTGTTTTGTGATTCTGGTGATATGTTTACATGCTTAAATGTTCAAAAAGGCAGAGTCTGCTCTGATTTGTTAGCTGGCCGGGCAATGTTGTCATCGGTCAACTGTTTAGAGATGTCTTGTAATGGATGTGAGGCAGCATGTGAGGCAGCATGGGACAGAAAGAGACTTCCTGTACTTCCTGTGAGAGTCAGACTATTGACAGGAAGCACATTTCATTGTATTTTATTGTGCGAACACCTGGGAACACCACAATTCTAACTTAAAAGAAAACACTTTTTAACCTTGCTAAAACAACCAGATTTCCTGACTTGTTTGTTCATGTGTGGTTTAATGTAATGCCTCTGAGCATATTAGCTGAATGCTAATCACCATTTATCCTGCAAGGAGCCGTCGTCTTAATCACCTCTGAGCTAAAAATAATCCTGCTCTTTTTTTTGGGTGGCTGCTGTGTGTCAGTATAGGGATCGTCATGGAAACATCACACACAGAGTTAGCTCCGGTGCCTCGGCCAAATGGGTCACTTTGATTTTCGTTTTTTTTGTTGGCCTGATTATTGACTTTGACTCTCTCTCTGACATCACACTTCCTCTCTGTTTACTGTGTGATGTCAGTGGCAGTGTGTCTGATTTTTTTTTTTAGCGGTGAAATCCAATGCTGGGATTTTTTTGGGCAAATGTTCCAGGGAATTACTATTCCAATTAGCTCACTCTATCACAACTTGATGATTACTTCTTCACATGCTCATGTAAGGTTATAAAAAGGACATATTCTGCTCATGTTCGGTTTCATATCAGTATGTAATAGGGCTGCACGATATTGGAAAAAACTGACATTGCGATTTGTTCCCACCTGCGATATATATTGCGATATGAAAACATACAGGAATTGAAGAAAATACAGTTTTTTTTTTTTCGCAAACCATCCTTTCTTGAACTTTAATGCTATACAATTGTTTTTTTTTAAAAACTATATTTAACCGGATGAAGGATTTTAGTCACGGACGTCTGGATCTTAAGTTATCAGAGCTACAAGCTGAGCTAGCTCGGTTAGCAGCGCCAAACTGCCCTGGAGAAACACATGAAACTACTTTATTCAGTGTTTTTACCTTTAATCACGGGGTCCGTTTGCTTTGGAGATTTGATTGTGATCGGTGGTTTGCTGTGCATGCAGAGCCTGCATGTCACTCACTCAAGTATCCCTGACATGAGAGCCGTGCAAGTTTTCCTTTTGTAGCAAGCAGCAAAATAATTGTAAGATGACGTGTTTGAGTTAATTTGCCTACTTAAAGAGCCTGTGACACGAGTTTCCCCCATCATCCAAACCCATCAATTTGAGTAAATATTGTCCCCTTGAAAACCGTTACTGAACTGATTTTGGATATTTGTACTTTGATAACCATTAATCTGCCCTTCAATGTTGACCATTTTCTGGATCTTCTCTGGGATTCTTCAAGTCCCGCCAAATGATGTGTGACGTCATTGCGGGCACAGCGCTCCAGCTGCACCGTTCAGGATCCCAGCATCTGCATGCAAACGCACGATGGTGCACACAGCAGCAAGCTCAGACAGCTCAGACAGTTTAATGTTGAACGTGTCTGAGAGCTCATAAGAGGCTGAAGGATCGGTTTATGTTGTATCTGTTAGAAGTTTAGGAATTAGGTGCGTCAATATGGGCGATCATACGGTCATGTAGCCAGTGGTGGACTGGGACTAAAAATCCTCCCTCGACCGGCCCACTTCGGTACCGCTAGTAAATTGTCAATGGGGGGAGTGGGGGATGTCAGGGGGCGGGTGCTGTAGGCTAGGAAAGGCTAAGCCTTCCCAAATATTTGTGTCACTGCATCCTGGTAAAATACAAATATAATGTATAATGTCTGTGTCTTTGACATTAGCGCTGCTAGCCACCTGTGCCCTGTACTACGAAGCCAGTTCAACATACACTGGATATGTTTGAGTAACAAACAAACTAACAACAACAAACTAACAAACGAGATCTCGCTAAACGGTCCTACGACGCTGGTTATCAACTCGGTAAATGAAGCCAGGGTTTCTCTCACCAGCTGAGAGCGCGTTCACGTGAAAGGGGCGGGGTTAGCTACATTTGACCAATCACAAACAGGGACAAGTGTACTGACAGCGCAGCGTCATACTCATAGACTGTATATATAAATGGACGTAGGGTCCGTGACGTCACCCATAGGATTCTGCAGAGTTGCCGTGAAGCCCTTAGTAGGCGGAGTCGGCCACTAACGGCTCAACAGTGACGTCAGAGTTCAACTCTCGCCTTCTCCAGCCTGCTCCAAATAAGGGCAAAGAGGCGGAGCCGAGGCGGGACCTGCTGCCACCGAGCTGGAAGTTCTAGAGCTAGCTGAAGCTACCAAGCTAAGCTAATATGCTCCCCATCTGCACGCTGCCGTCGCATTTTACGTTTCTAAGGTAAGCGGACATGAAACTATTCAGCAAAACTATAAATAATAATCTAAGTTATTGAGTTTTTAGCCTAATACTTCAGAATCTTAAAACCCCTTGACGTTTGTATGCAATTGTGCTAAATTCAACACTGGAATCAAGCAAATATTAATATGTTTGCATGACATTAGTTATTTATATTTTGATATCACTTAACTATACGTTTAATACATTTAAGTCAAGCTAAGGTACATGTGATGGTAGCTAGTTAGTGCTCTTACCTGTGAGGCCTCCTCCAAACAGCATAATAACCAGACTGTATCATTAAAACTAAGTACCAGTTATAGATCCTTGACTTTAGACAAACAATTCAAAAGACAAAATGTATTTAAAGACCAATCTTTATTTGAATGTACCTCTTAACCTGAGATATTAGTTATACAGTAATTGTATTGACAATATAAAAAACCCTAGTGAATGTCCTGTACTGGTCTTAAAATCTCATAACATCAGCTCTTAATGTTCCTCTTGGATGTTCTTCTTGACCCTCAGAGAAGGAGAAAATGTTGTGTCTTTCAGGCATGTCCTTTCCTAACAAAAATGACAGGAAACATAAAACATATTATTGCAGAACAAGTGTGTTATTTATGAAAGCGGTGTGTGTTTGTGTGTTTAGGGGCTGTAGGTATAATTATTTTGTAATTGTAATGTTTTTTTTTTATTTCAACAATGAGCTACAAAGACAATCAGATTATGAATGAACAGCATGAAGTTCATCAACATTGAAATATATGTTATTATCAAAATAATATTTAACTGTTAAAACTTTTTGCATGGAAAAAACCCTCAACTTAACTGATGTGTAGGTGATCTAGTATTTAGTATTGTTTAATGGAATGTATATCAGTGTATTAAAGTCAATACTTCATTAATTTAAACCAATATCTTTCTTGATTCTTTGTACAGTATGAAAAAAGAGTCTTTGTACCTGTGCTGAAGTTCACTGCTGTGAGGAGTCCAGTTATGTCTCTCACTCTCAGCATCACCTGGACACCTTAAACAAACATATATATATATATATATATATATATATATATATATATAAATAAATAAATAAAGTACCATGTGTACAAACAATATAACTGATTCTCTTCTGTTGGATTGTGTATTGTCCGAGTCAGGGTCCTTTTTATTTTACTGTAACTTTGGAAGTTGTGTTACCAATGCTTACTGTTTATTTGATACCCATTTGGTAATGCAATTAATAAAAACAACAAGGTTTGGGTTCGTTCTTCAGATGACGGTGACGTTAACGTGTAAGCTCGATAATGAACTCCAGCTCAACCAACCATATTGTAATCATCTTGAAATATGACATTAATAATTGTAATATACACACATCTTATTGTGAGGTTGATTTCACATACACTACTTCGACATTAGCTTGTCTACATACTTGAGCATAGCCAATTTAAATTAACCTTAGATGCATACAGTTCTACCTACATAATAAAATATCTCTAAGTTACAAGGATATAACCTTATTTTATCAACCTCAAACAGAAGCCGTTTGTTCAACAGTATTATCCCACTTAACGTCTATTTCGTTTTAACCTTTATATATACAGTCTATGATTTTAACTTGGAGGCTACGATTACAATCGTTAGCACCGATGTAGCTACCACTAGCTTACATGCTAACCCAAGCCTTACCATTCATTACGTAGCTGATTAAAATCATTAACACATAAATAAAGCACTCGAATTTCACTTACCGCATTCATCTGCACCGTCTATTTTAACCGCAGAGCGAGTCACAATAGTCCGATATATAAGCATGAAAAAAACAACCACGGCCGGCTACAAGTTGTGTTTCCTGGATGAGCTGAGCAGGCAGAGTCCCTGTAGCTAGCTTCACGGAGCAGGTAGCAGAGAGACAAGAAGCTAACAGCGGCAGTCACTTCACAGAGCCGTCACTCAATGTGACCACGCCCTAATTGATGCACAAACTTTAAGACCTAATATAAATAAAAGGGTCGCGTTAGAAAACAATTCACTCACAGATCCATAATCATGAAGGTGGAATCTAACTATATCCATAATAAAAATGTATGGAGCCAGGGGTAGAAACATGTTTTTTTCTGCTGTAAGTTGGGCATTTTAACATGGGGGTCTATGGAAATTGCTCCTTTCTGCAGCCATCGCCTATCGGCCAATATATGAACTGCAGTGTGTGGCACTTCCGTATTGGCTTCCCGGCTCTACCCCCACAGTTTGCCGCTTGGTCATACTTCATTAACCTCTTAAGCCCTGAGCCTGTTTTTAAGGTTTCAAGCTCGAAAATGCTATGCCCAAAACAAATGACTATAACTTAACTTCTAAAAGGGTTATATGAATAATTTCTTTTTTCAAAGCAAGGTTACATCTGTGAGTTGGATGTAGAAGTGTCAGAATCAATATAGATATTTCTCAGTCAGAGTAAATTCAGATGGAACATAGTAAAAAAAGGTAAATTCTTATCCCCGCCTAAAAAAAAAACATTACTTATAGTGAAAACTACCCTTGAATGATGGGATAGTAGACTAAAAGCTTTAGGAATCCAAAGTATAACATATAAGTACCCTGTATCAAGATTGAGGCAAAACAAGTTAAATTTGACCTTTTTAGAGAGGTTTAGCTAAAGTAGTCCAGGCGGACTGACCTTTGGGCACATTTGGATACCATCAGTGCCATTTGACCTTTTTCAGGTACCATACTGTAAAAATCATTTTATTATCACTACAGGTAATCATTTCATCCAAATACAAGTGTTTTATTATTTTTAAATTACATTTTTGTTGTATGTAAATGGTGTGTGTGTGTCTGTGTGGTGGACTTTGCCACAGCCCTTACATGTTTATCACCCGACTAACACTTCTAGGAAGGTTTACTTACACAATAACAATTAGGAAACACTTGTCTCTTGTCTTGAGCAGATTTATTTCAAAAATAACACAAAAAAACGACACTAAAACCAAAATAACACCACAAGCATTTTTTTTGTAAATACTGGCAAAAAAGAATAAATTTACACAACCTGAATGTGTTTAGTGTTTTTGAATTGAGGCACCAGGCACTTAGTGCAGTAGATAGGTCTTCACCGTTGTGTTGCCAGCATCAAAGCACCTCCTGAGCGCGGTGGCATCTTCCCCATAATACTTGGGAATGCATACGAGTGATGATGCAGCAAGCTGCTCCCTGAAGGACTTCTGGGTGTGTGGCTTCGTCCTGCCGGGGTCACCCCTCATCTTGTGCAGCTCCTTGTGGAGAAGGAAGCTGTTCACCACTGCAATGTCCAGAAAATGGTAAAAAAAAACGGTCTTGTACCATTTCATGGTTTTGTGGTGAACACTGTAGTACCCAATCAAAGCATCGGACACATCCACGCAGCCCATGCTTCTGTTGTAGTCCACCACAGCGTCAGGAACGGTAACAACCTTAGTCTTCCACACACCAGCCCGTTTCACTTTCCTCCTGACAGTCTGTCCACTGAATCAGAAGATTGCAGAGGGAGGCTGAGTTAGTACTGGTTGCAGACGTCCGGCGGCAGTAGCTTGGATGTTGATGGCTCTGGGGCAAATGTATGCTGATCTGATGCACGTCGTAGCTCGGATGAGGCAGATGTTGATGGCTGTGATCCAGAAGCCATTTGATACTCGTCTTCATCACTGTGAAAAGAAATGTGAAAAAAACAATTAATTTGATTACTTCACTGGCTTATTCTTTCAAAAATGTAACTCCAAATCAGAAATAATTCCTCCATTTAGCGTGTGTGAAATAACAGTATACATATATATGTGGTATACTGTTATTTCATATATATATACTATAGCGTGTGTGAAATAACCGTATAGCCTACATATATATATATATATCTATGTGTATACTGTTATTTCACACACGCTATAGTATATATATATATATCAGTGATTCCCGCATAAAT
Organism: Gymnodraco acuticeps; assembly: GCF_902827175.1. Lineage (NCBI taxonomy): Eukaryota > Metazoa > Chordata > Actinopteri > Perciformes > Bathydraconidae > Gymnodraco > Gymnodraco acuticeps. The sequence goes on along the minus strand of NW_022989941.1, from coordinate 99,630 downwards.
GAAATGTACTTTGGGGGAACGACTCGGGGTGAGTGCGTGCCCCCTGCCCCCCCCCCCCCCGTGAAAATGTTGAGATTTTTTTTCTCAATTCCTGCATTCTAGTGACTTTTCATAGTAACACTGCACTTCAGACAACCTACAACTGGTGATGGTGTCTAGGTCTTTAAGTGTTAAACAGCTGAGAGCAGTCACTGCTGTTTTTTGTGGTCTTCTTTCACACACACATCTTACCCAAGTGTGTATGAACATCCTCACAAACCAACAAAGAACATGATCTATATCAAATTTAAGACAGAAAACTCCACACTGGTATCTGATCGTTAATCACCGGATAACTTTATTTTAACTATATACAAACTGGTGAAATTTAGGAGCGGGGCTAGTCCTGGTGGGCTACCCAGGCTGAGTGACAAGGTGGCATCCAGGAAACTGAAATTTGCAGGTCACTGCCATCGACACCAGGAACTTCCAGCTGGCAAGTTAGTACTCTGGGAGCCAACATACGGGCACCGACCAAGAGGGCGCCCCACGCCAACATACGTGGAGGTGCTGAGGAAGGATGTGGGGGTGGAAAGCTCCACAGAGCTGGCCGGGTGTATGGAGGACCGTGAGGATTGGCGAACCCGTTGGCAAACTCGTCTAAGGACGACCTAGTAGTAGTAGTCCTTGATTGGCTCAAGTTCACACCTTTTTAGGGGCGGGGCTAGTGATGTTGTCCTGGGGATGCTTAGGAGTTGATAAAGGAGATAATCCCACTGACGTCATCATTTGATTCCAAAAGTGGGTCTGGACTCGCGCCCATAGAGGCTGTTTACCAGTATAATGGCTCCCCCCAAAGTATAATTTATGGGTGGCTCCCCCCAAAGTATAATTTATGGTTTTTTAAGTTTTTTTTACTCACTGAGCACTCATTGCCACCAATGCAAATGCAAATGAGTGCTCACTGAGTCAAAAAGAACAAAAAAAACACACAAATTATACTTTGGGGGGAGCCATTATACTTTGGGGGACCCCCAAAGTATTAACATGCTGTGGGAATCACTGTATATATATGTATACTGTTATTTTACACACGCTATAGTATATATATAGACTGATATACAATACAGCTTTATTTATAAACTGCTGTTAGTCAATGTCTGTAGAACTACAAAACAGCATCCATTTGGCGTGTGGAATAACAGTATATATATACTGGTTGATATATATATACTGGGTTGATATACAATACAGCTTTATTTATATACTGCCGTGTTATAGTCACGAAATACAATTAATCTATTTATACGTTCACCAACATGATGTTGCCATTGTTTTAGTTTCTCACGGAACGATAACGCTACAACAACAAAGCGGCGTCCATTTTGTATTTTGCGAGTGTGGAATTACTATAGATTACACCAAATACACAACTAATAGATACAAACAGAGAGAGTACATACCTTTCCTGAAGTTCATAATCAGGGTTGCCTACTGTTGTCTCTGTGTTCTCTGTTCGTTGTGTTCTCTGTTCGCTGTGTTCTCTGTTCGCTGTGTTGTGTTCGTTGCTGCTGTGCTGGAGCGGTTGTGCGGCTGCTTCTGCTCCGTCTGTGCGTAAAGCAGCCGCTGCTGGCATTATTCATACTACGCAGGATCCTATCTCTGGAACCCATTGGTCGATTTGGGTGATTGACACCTTTTTTGAAACTTTGGAGCCAATAGAATCGAGGGGGAGTTAGTAAACGCCGCTAAACACTTACTTCAAGGAGAGAGAGGCTCGCGTAAACAGCACGTGAGAAAGCCAAACCCCGGACTGCAAAACTTTATACATACGATGCGGCCATGAATGTAAATGTAATGATGGATTATCAGGAACAATTCTAAAGTGACTAAGAGACATTGGATTAACCTTGAGCAGCGTTTTTATTCCCTTGAACACGACTTTTGATCACAAAACAGCAATGGTAAGACATAATTATTGTTATGCTTTAGAACACTGTTGTGTTGTTTTCTTGCTCTGTTCTGGCTGCTCGCTCAGTGAGTTTGTGTCCTACAGTGATGATACTTATATAAAAATAATCTGTGGAGTATCAGCTTTCAGCTGATATGTAGTTTGTGCAGAAATATTAAGTTTTAAATATCGTTTTTGCTAGTTAGCACCGGAAGTAGCATCAGCCTGTTTTCACTAAGGGCTAATACTAACGCTTCTTGTGAGACTTGTGTTTTGTTTCGGTAAAAATGGCTCATATCATTAGGTTGCTGAGTTTTTTTCCCGTTATTTGAGTATAAGACATTCATAGGTTTTTAAATATTAAGAAGCCGCCAGACGCTGTCTCCTGCAGTGACGTGTTTTTCCGCCCGGTATCGGGGGGGGCCGGGTTTAATTAATGAAAAGTAAACTAATATTAGACAAATATGAGCTTTAAACATCCATGACTTAAACATATAATCCAGGATACAAGCCACAGAGTTGCACCTGCAAGGAGAATACAGAACAACTGGTTAAAAAATAACTAGGCCTACCGAGTGTTTGAAAGCGTATAGTTTTATGATATCGCTGCCCCATCTAAGACACGAGTGGATCTGACTTTAATTACATTTGACTCGAGTGTTTCGTCAACATAATGTGTTGCTTAAAATAATACTTCTGCATACAGTAGGCTATGTGACACTGTAAGTGTTGCACGGCCAGATACGGCTGGAGAAGCTGACTCAGATAAGGAAATATATGATATTATGATATTATATGATCAATGATCTGATTGATGATGTAATATGAATGATAAGTGCTACACGTCGGTGTCTTCTCTGCATACGGCAGTTTAAACTGTATTTCCTTTATCCTGTAATATGACTTGAGAGATTTAAACTCCGCACACTGAGTTGATCTCTTTTCTATAGACGCCGGGGGCGGGCAGCGTCAGGTAAAAAAAGTGATTTAGCCTTCCCAAACCTGAGCCTCACGCGCTGCGGGGATGTGCTAGTGACTTATCCGACCGGCCCCACTTCGGGTACCGGCCCATCGGGATTCGTCCCGATGGCCAGTCCGCCACTGCACCCAGCCCACATAAACTGTCAACGGGGGGGAGCCTCGCTGCGGGGAAACGGTGGACCTAGTGTCCTGATCGGAGTGGGAATAATAATAATAATAATCCGTGCATTTTATCCATTAATTTCCCCAACATTGTGGTGAAAAAAACCACACGTTTAATCCATGTTGGTGTACTACAACTACAAAAAGCATCGGTTTGTTTTCTCATCATGAAATGCAGACCGGCTCAAACTAACGATTTTTTAAATCATCTTCACCACGATCATTTATGTTCACCGAATTGACATGAAAGCACTGACAAATATGAATATACTGTAGTCAACTTAATTAAAACGTTATTAACGTGCCTAAACTCAGTAATTCACCATTTATACGCATGACAACACACTTTGTCCGTGTTTGGCTCTCTCGCCGCACAGTGAAGCGTTCCCGCATTGACGTCACTTCCGGCTTCCCACAAAACTTCAAAATGAGTCGAAGGAATTTCCCCGCGATGTTCGAAATTATTGATATTTATCGGAACGGTATCGCACCTTCTTTTTTAAACTGACGGTTCGAGATGACTAGTAGCCCAATATTTCATTGCACAACAGTTGTTGGGATGCTGTCACAGGCTCTTTAATGTCGCAAGTCTTAAATCGCACGTCCACGCTAGGTGCACGATTTGGGAAAAAAAATCTAATTGCGATTTTTCTGACAAATATTGCGATTCGATTTGCGATATTTGTTTTTAAGCGACCCAACTGAAGTTTATTGTAAAATGCGGCCATATCTCCAGCTAGGAAGGTCGTATCAACGTGTTCCCGTCTCTAGCACCCCCGCAGCCAGAGCTCAGAGTGAAATAACTAAACTTACTAACTTCCGTTGGGTTGCTTTAAAGTCAAGCTTCAGTTTAAGATTCACCCTGTAATAGAAACATGTGATGGAGCATTACTAACCTGACTCAGATGCTTTGTTTCACCAAACCATCTAAAGCTCCATTGGAAGCCATTTGGAAAAGGGCAGGCACTTTCAAAAATACTTGGCAGGTGATTGGATCAATCTGTCTATCACCTTCTATCATGGGCCACTGCTGATTGGTTAACAATGGCTGGTACATGTGGAGCACAGCACTTCTGATTGGTGTGGATGACTGACACACAAGGAAAGAAAAAAAAATGGAAACAAGAAATGTTAAAAAAATCGCAGGCTTTGCGATTCGATAATCGAATCATTTCAAATCACGATTTCAATTTAAAATCGATTAATCGTTCAGCCCTAGTCCACGCGATTTGAATATTGCGCATGCGCATATCGCGATTATCGTCACGACACGATATATCGTGCAGCCCTAGTATGTAGTGTCTCTACTGTGACATGTCTCCATGCTTTAATGTTCAGAAAGCTCTTTATTTTTCTCATAATACCTGTGCTGCAGCACCTCTTTTCACCCTCTGTCTGAAACCAGAGCCCAGTCTGCTCTGATTGGTTAGCTGGCAAGCTCTGTTGTGATTGGTTCCACCAGCTTTGGGATGTTCCGCCCCTTAGCCACGTACAATGTGTTGTCCAATGTATGTTTTAGTTAAATTTCTCTGGTACCAAATGGTGTTTCTATTCCAGGGTACGAACATCTGTATATGTTCTATGCCTAGTCATAGCAAAACAAGGCAACTGTTCTCTTCACCTGCTGTTCCTGCCTGACTTTCCTGCAACGATAAATCCACAAAGATGTACACCTTTATGTAGTGGGGACCTAAGGGTTTAAGACTTTACATCCCCAGTTTGATCCACCTGGGGACCTTTTAGAGAAGGTATGCTTGAAAAGCCTCACAAAGAAAATGAGGTCTGCACTGTTGCAAATATTCAGTAATTTCCTCAGGCTTTTAACTTTAGCTTACAGATCATTTCCCAGCTGGAGGAAATAGATTTGTGTTTATTATCTCAGAGGGTCAGTGATAAAGAAAAAACAAACAGGGATTTCTTTCTTTAAAGCCTGTGCAGGTGCTCAGATAGCCAAACAAACAGAGCAGAGGATTCCTGAAGGACCTGCAGCCTGCTGCCTCCGGTTGTTGCCACGGTGACAATTTATGTCCTCAGTGACGGATTGATGCAGCGGCCCTGCCCTCGTCTGGGTGTGTGAGCGAGAGAGGGTGTAATGAGATGTAGGGTATATATACACAGTGTAATAGCCATGAGATGATGAATGGGTTATAAAAAGACAAGGATAAAAGGAAGTGAATGAAAAATGTGCAGCGTATGAAAGCAAGACACAAAGATGAAAATAGAAGTATGAGAAAGGGAGACTGAAATAAACAAAGGAAAAAAAATGGTGTTTGGCTGAGGATACATGTACGTGTGACCCTCCCCTCCCCACAATATCCTTCTCCGTCTGAACCCCCTCTGCAGCAGCAGCACCGTTACTATAGCAACGGTAACCAGGCGATGACGCCGGGCATCACTCCCACAAACCGAAGGAAGGCTGAACACACCCAGCTCAGTGAGAGAGAGGAGGGGGACGCCGACTGGAGGCACCGCCCACAGAGGGCAGGAGGATTATTACATCTATCTTAAAATGATACCGTGTGAATGTTGATCCAGATATTAATCACTGTAATCTGGCCCATTGTAATAATTACTTTGTTATAAAACATAATGTCCTAGAAAAAGGATATTACTGTCATTTGAAGACTATTAAATGCTCTCTATTTAATGCACTATATTGTCATTATAATGCCACTTCACCCACACAAGGAGCAATGACCTTCTAGTTCTTAAAAATAATCAGACATATTCATTAGAATATGGAAAAACAATCCTTAAATACAAAAAAAAAACCACAGTACTTAAACAGAAAATTCAACTTGAGCACTGTTAATACATTCCTAAAGGTAAGGAAAACCCTACCATCTCAGTCGTGTCTCTATCTTGCACGATAGTGTAGTTATCAGGAGCAGCTCAGCTGTAACTATGAAATCCACTCATAGTACAATGTAAAAGAAAAACTGACAACTTCCACAATCCTGTATCAGTGCAAAAGAACATAGTCAAATAAAGAGGCTCGACAGTAGGGCTGAACGATTAATCGATTTTAAATCGAAATCGCGATTTTAAATGATGCGATTATCAAATCGCAAAGCCTGCGATTTGTTATTTTTTCTTCTTGTGTGTCAGTCATCCACACCAATCAGAAGTGCTGTGCTCCACATGTACCAGCCATTGTTAACCAATCAGAAGTGGCCCATGATAGAAGGTGATTGACAGATTGATCCAATCACCTGCCAAGTATTTTTGAAAGTGCCTGCCCTTTTCCAAATTTCAAGGTTCTTTATTTGTGATACGAACATAGCTACAGAGTAGTTATGCCGATGACAATCTTAGGTCACAGGCTTCTCCAACAGTGCTTGGAGCTTTCCTAGATGCTTTGGTGAAACAAAGCATCTGAGTCAGGTTAGTAATGCTCCATCACATTTAAGCAATTTTATCACATTAAAGCAACCCAACGGAAGTTTCATGTAAGTTTAGTTCTTTCACTCGTAGCTCGGGCTGCGGGGTGCTAGAGACGGGAGCACGTTGATACGACCTTCCTAGCCGGAGATATGGCCGCATTTTACAATAAACTACAATAAATATCGCAAATCGATTCGCAATCGCAATATCTGTCAGAAAAATCGCAACTCGATTATTTCCCCAAATCGTGCAGCCCTTCTCGACAGTCGGAAACAATCGGAACACAAAAAGTTAATTATTTTTGAGACAGACCTAGCTACCTCTTTTCTTTACTGGTTGTGAAGAAATCCACTAATCCCAGTTTCTCCAAGTCCAGGGTGATGACTTTAAATGTCTTGTTTTGTCTGTCCAACATCCAAAGATATTCCCTTTTTAATATGATATAAACAAAGAAAACAGGACATTTATTTTGCCATTTTGTTTGTAAATTACATAGTTGACTAATCAATTCAATGTTGAAAAACAGCTCCAGAACAAAGGTAGTTAACCAGATGTCCACTTCTAGAGATATAGAGTACTACTTTTGCAGCAACCATAATGTAAGTAAGTTGTTCCTTTTTTAGCTATTCACAGTAGCAAAATGCTTATAAAGTACAAATGGAACTAAAAACTATAAAACCCTGAACAAAATCTGTATTGCTCATTTTTGGCAGTGGCAAAGAAATGTTCATTCATGTCCATAGCCTTAGTTTCAGGCCGTAGCTTTCTGTGGAGCAATCATTACATTACATGACACGTCACTTGTTAGACGCTTTTATCCAAAGCGACTAACATACTCAACACTGAGGACAATCCCCACAGGAGCAATTTGGGGTGAAGTGTCTCAGGGACACAACGACATGCTGACTGCAGCGGGGTTTGAACCTGTGACCCCCTGTTCCGAACACCAACGGACAACCCACTGCACCACACGCCAATCCTGTCCTTACCCTGCATATCTTAACAAGACTAAATCGATACACAGCAGGCAGACAAAAATAGTTTAAAGGTGTTTGAATTCTTGGATTTTGTGAATTCTGAGTGAAGATGCTTCACTGCAGTAAAAAGAAAGCCCCACCCCCAAAACACGAGAGGCTCCCCGCTGACATTAGAAGCGTACCCCGTTTCTCTGCCTGTGTGTTGGGCTGCAGTAGCTGTGTGTTTCCCTCATGCAGCATGCTTTCTGAACACACATCAGGCACTACCGCACTGCAGCCAACCCAGACAGTGGACCCAAACTATGTGCGTGCCTGGGGGCACTTGTTTTGCTTCCTTTGGACATGCTGGGGTGGGTGGGGTGTATGGATTGGAGTATTGATTGTCTCCTTGTTGTGTGTTGGCTCACTGCTGCATCTGATTTATGTGTTTTCAGCCTCAGGATCTTTTTTTATTAGCAAACTTTCTATGAAGAGGAATTGCTTTGGCTATTTTGTATTTGAGAATGTTTATCTTCAATGTAAATGAATATGAAAGAAAACTGTGTGTTTGAGGACTGCAAACCAAAGAGAGCATGATGGAGGGTATGGTAGTCTTATTATCCCGGGTGTTGCTACTCTCCATGATCTTGGAAGATTTTGCATATCCAGCTTCTCTGATTTGGGCAGCCATGTAGGAGGGGAGGTACATTTGTAGAATATAGGATGGGGGGTCTAGGCCATTGTGAGCCATTTGCACAGTATTTTGTCACCTTTTTGAAATGTAAAGATGATCAAAACCTTCAGGAAGTCTTTCTTTTTTTAACTTTGAAATACATATTTGTGTTTCTTACATTGCTTATTGTGATGAATAAAGTCAGGCTGGTGTTTTTTTTTTTTTACCTGTGGTCTTGTTATTGTCTCATGAGTAAGTAAGGTACGGCTATTTTAAACAATTAATTAAATGTACAGAACATTCTAGAAAGATCTCCTGAACTTCCCCACTCAATCTATCAAGACCCGAGCAGTTCTACCAGAAGTCCAAGGTAAAGGCACAGGCCGGCGCATACCGCTCATGGAATCCCTCACCATATGAACTCTGACCCCTCAAGTGTACAAGTGAAGAGACACTATGTGTCAGCTCCTTTTTAGAATAGTATTTCTTCTCTTCTCTGAGAAACAAGGGTATGAAACAGAACCATATCGCCCCCAACCCAGCTCCAAACACATTGACACACTGACCTTTCTTTCAGCACACAAACTGACCTCATTCAAGGATATTTGCGAGACATAATCAATCCACATTGAAAAGATATTTGGTCAAAGCAACAATTTAAAACTACAGTGACACTATTTTTAAACCTTCTTTGAAAAAGCATGAACTTGTTGGTTCACTGCTGTGCAGCTGTGTGTGTGTGATACAATCTGCTAAGAAAGAGTTTGATATCATGGAAAGTTCAATATTCTGATCTTTTTGTCCTCTTTTCCTTTCAGGGCAGTTACCCTGTGTGGGACGACTTCATCAGCAAGGCCAGCAAGCTCCAGTCCCAGCTCAGGTACTGGTGGACGTCACACAGAGCAAATTAAGGCATCATTTCCATCACTTTGACAAATCATGCGGCACGTTTGTAGTACACAACACTCAAAAGACACACATGTCAACAACAACTTCAGAAAACAAGACATTTCATAGCCCATGCAAACAGAGGTTTTATTAGAAAGCTAATGCTAGCTGTGCCAGTGTTGCCAACTTTCTCCATCTAAATTATACATTTTTAGACACTCCTAACTTAAAAAAATTCAAAAGTGGCACATTTTGCGACTTGTTTTAAAAGTATCTAGGAATATATTTTTTTAAATGATTTTTTTAATCCATTGCCATCCATGCAGTTCAAAGTAATCCTAGTGACCGGCTTGAGCGAATTGATGGCCTCATCTGCAAACTTCTAGCAACTCTTCGAGCTTATTTAATTGGGTTTTCAACGCTGATAAAGGCAATATCTTTCAATTGAATGATAATCTAACCATTATCTAAAATATAATCTAATAAAATCATTTTATCTAATGAAATATTCTCAAAGTTAATGTAAATGAATCTCATTTTGTACATATTTATCAGGGCAGCTAATGTTGGGCGTGATGACGTTAAGGAGTCTTATTTAGCCACTTGTTAGCAGCCGCCGTTTTGAGGACCTATAAAGCTTCAGACGTTCACTATGGGGTTTTTACTTCTTAGAAGAAAACGTGAACATCTCGTAAGCTTCAATAAACCACAAACCTTATTTTGCTTATCAAACTAAAACCCATTCTAAAGCCATTGACTTTGAGACGAGGGAGCCAGTAAATGCTAACTAATTTATAGGATTGGGACTCATTTATGCTTTTGCAAAATGCAAATGTGTGCACAGATGGTACACACAAGCACACACATGTCAAGAGTCTGTTTAACGTAAGCTCATGAAAATCCAATCGGTCTTCTTCATTTAGTGTTCAAATGTCATGCTCACCTCTCCTGCTCTGTCACCTTGCCCTCATCTGGTTCACTGACACACACATGCGCACACATACTCACACATACTCACACACATACACACACACACACACACACACACACACACACACACACACACACACACACACACCTGAGTCAGGTACACGCACAAACACAGAGAGAAGCGTACACATAGAAACTGCAAACAAACCCTACAGAAACCCACATGAACCTTCCAGCCATTAACCACCCATTAACATCCACACACACACACACACACACACACACACACACACACACACACACACACACACACACACACACACACACACACACACACACACACACACACACACACACAACTCAATTAACCTTCCGTGGCTGGCAGGGATGAATGATGCCACTATAAAGTCATTATCAGTGAGAGGGATCAGCAGCAGCCTCCAGAGATTCTGCACTGGGCCAGAGGTCAGCAGGGGTCACAGCTGTTTACCAACACTGACTGCATCACTCCTCCTCTTCCTCATCAGAGTCCTGTTAAATACTACACATCATCTGCCATTACATAGAGCACACATTTAGATTGACTTTCCATTTCCCTTTTATAGCAAGATCAAGGTACACTGCAAGATATAGTTACGTGTTGAAGTATGTCCTTATGCAAATCAAAATAGACATTTTATGCAATGGGACTAATGGTCTTCTCATATGTCCCTTAGAAAAGAGGACGTGATGCAAAAAAAACCATTTGGTTTAACAGATGAAAAAAGATAAACGACATGCAAATGATATTAAACATGGGGATTACCAGCAGTTAAATATTTAAAGTAACATACTTTAGTGATCTGTATTTAGTGATTTTGCCCATCAGGCAAGTGCAAGAACTAACTAACTAGTTGATGGCAGCTACTGTTAGCAACAGTTAGTGGTTAGCAACAAGTGGCAATATACTACTCATTTTCCAGTATGTCCCATATCAGATTTAAAAATATAACATTTTTGTATTATAATTATTAATGCATTAACGTCAATGTTGCACATGATAAAGGTGGAGATTATTTGTATTACTTGATATACTGCTGTGTAGCTTAACCTACAGTATAGTAATACATAATGATGTATTAGTTGATTCATTTTCTATATTATAAATGTATACCTGCAAAGTAGTGGAGAAAATATGCAGTAAAGTATAAAGTAGCATAATGGGAAAAGTAAAGTACTTAAAATGTATTTAAATACAGTACTTTATTAAATGTACTTGTAACATTCCACCACTACTTGCGGGAGACTGTACATCATGCCACCAAGGTTAAATAGTGAAGGAACAGGCGTTGGCCAAGTGAGACTGTAGAGATACAGTTCTATTCTCCCTATCACAAGTCAGTGTAGCACTTTGGGCTAACTGAGTACCCAGAGCTGTTGAGTAAAACAAATGTAACTCTAATATTGTGCTCTCCCTGAATTGTACACACTAGATGAACCCAAACTAGAATTGTATCAAATATTCTATGACAGAGAACCTGAATTTAAAATGATATATCAAAGGATATCTCCTTATCCTAACCTTCCTTTGCTGTGTTTCCCAGGACGACGGTTGTCGCGGTAGCAGCCTTCCTGGATGCCTTTCAGAAGGTGGCCGACCTGGCCACCAACAGCCGAGGTAAGGAAGAAACATCTCCGTCTGTCTGCGTTTGTGTGGAAGTCTCTTATTGGGAGCATTCTTCTTTTGTGTTTTCTGAAAGCTCTTTGAGTTTCTTACCATCAGAAATGGAAACTGTCGGGGATGAATCACAATCATTGATCAGTAGTTGTACTTTATTGATTGGCTGCTGGATGTCTCAATCAAAGGATTTTACATTGGATTTTTTTATATACTTTTGTATGTCATTTTCTCATGCCTGGTTTTAGTGATGGAATTGAACCATACTGACTTAAGGGTATAACAGATATAATGCATTTTGTGAAGTTATAACAAAGAAGATTGAAGATAAAAGCAACACCTAACACTGCTCTTAATACTAGAAGTCCTACAAATCTGAGACTACATTTCATTGTGTGAGCAGAGTTTCATAAATCTACATTTTTCTGGCAGTTTAAAAGGAATTCATTTGAATTCTCACCTGCGCTCATGTGGCACTGGCATGCAGACTGAGACAAATTCAAAAGATTTGAGTAATATCACCTAATGATCTAAATTCAAAAAGTCCTACTAATGCTGCATAATATCCAAAAGACCATTTTGTTGAGTACTTTTATATATTTATTGAGTAAAGAAGAGAAGAAACAATACAATATTGACCTATTTGATCACTATGTTTTGTGATGTCTAGAGATGATAAGGAAACTATTCGATACAATGAAACAATATCATTTTTTTAAGACAATTTCTTTGGGGAACCAGCTGTCAACGTGACAAGAACTTGACAGAAAAAGGCTGTTTCTCTGACTTTCTTTGGGTTTTGGTTGGACATTTAAAGTCTTTGAGCAGCTGAGAGGGACATTTCTATATATTTTCTGACATTTAATAGACCAAACGATATTTCCGTGAATCGAAAAGAAAAATGTCACATTCATTTATGACGACTTTTTCTTCATGCTTTGTGGTCGTCAGCCACAGGAGGACTCAGTGATCAGTCCTGTTGTTGTGGAGACGCCGTTTGCACGTTTTCCATTGATTTGTACTTTTCCATTATCGACAAATGATCAGAGGTGGCTGTCTTCCCCAGCGCTGGACTGGAACATCAATAGAGGTCGCTTCCTGGATTGATTAGAGGAGGCAGGAAGACTTGATGGACAGTTTAGTGTTTGTGTGCGCGCGCGATGGGATGTAGGCCAGCTTCCTGTCGAGGCAGCTCGCAGTCAAATGACAACAGCAGCCGAGGAAACAATCAGTCAAAGCCTCTGTGTGTGTGTGTGTGTGTGTGTGTGTGTGTGTGTGTGTGTGTGTGTGTGTGTGTGTGTGTGTGTGTGTGTGTGTGTGTGTGTGTGTGTGTGTGTGTGTGTGTGTGTGTGTGTGTGTGTGTGTGTGTGGTGTGTGTGTGTGTGTGTGTGTGTGTGTGTGTGTGTGTGTGTGTGTGTGTGTGTGTGTGTGTGTGTGTGTGTGTGTGTGTGTGTGTGTGTGTGTGTGTGTGTGTGTGTGTGTGTGTGTGTGTGTGTAGAATTATTGGTTCCTTTCTGCCACGGTTGGGACAATTACAGTTTTTGGAACCACCCCCACTGACCCTACACCCTCCTCCACTGAGCTCCTCACCTACCTGCTTTACCTGATGTGTGTCATACTGTATCATAGTATATCAGGTATACTGCAGACTTCTACTGTATTAAACCAGATCATCTACAGTACGTCTTGCCTATCCTAAACATGAGCATAAAAAGTGTCATTATGCTGTAATCCTTATGAGCAGATGTGGTGTTGCAAGGTTGCTTACAGTATTTGCAGAAAACAAACAATTTATAGGTAACCCTTTTTGCTGATTCCCACCATCGTAGATTTTGACATTTTCTTTAGCTGTATTACACTGCATGTAACACTCCCTTTTGTATTGATGGGATTTTGACATCAATATATTAAATACCTTGAGGTTGTTTATTCATACCCTTCACCCCTTAGTCCTATTTTTTTTTTTAACCAAGTTTCACAAACTTTCTCATGAATAGTAGGCATTTGAAGATATGGGAGATATATACAGTAAGTGTTCCCGTCCTAAGAGATCAGAAAGAAAAATTACTTTACAATTCAGACTTTTCTCTACAATGTTACTTCTCATACTGTAGCTCCCCGCAGGCGAGTGGCGACACACTTCAGGTTTTTTGAGTCGATTATTTGTACGTAAGTCCCATTCATGTAAACACAATATCAGGAACTCCTTGAAAGGTCCAGATGGACTCAAGGATAAACTGATTATACTTTGGTGGTTAAAGGTCCCCGTGACTTCACAAAACACTTTATTTATTGTTGTTCTTTGTTTACCACTAGTTATGACTATTTACACAAATGTAAAACAAGAAATAGGGTACACGATGAGGTGAAGACATTTTGGAAAGACATGCATGCAAACTACAACTTCACTGGCAGAGGTATACAGCCTTGAGGCCGTTACCCTAGTTTAATAATGACATGCAGAGAGTTTCTGTGTAGACATTTCTATACTTAACCTGTTAAGCCCTGAGCCTGTTTTTCAGGTCTCAGGCTGGAAAATGACATGCCCAGAACAAATGACCATATCTTCACTTCTAAAAGGGGTACATTAATAATCTTTTTTCTCAAGGCAATGATAAACCTGGGAGTTGGATGTAGAAAAGTCAGAATCAATATAGATGTTTTTATTTTAAAGAAAATTCAGATTGAACATAGTAAAAAAATGTAAATTATAGTTTCCGTCCAAAGAAAAACATCACTTATAGTGAAAACCACCTACTGTAACTATAAACTATAACATATAATAAGTACCCTGTATCAAGATTGATGCAAACAAAGTGACATTTGACCTTTTTAGAGAGATTTAGAAAAAAAAAACACCTCTGGGGTCATTTGGTGTGTATTTGCCGTTTCTCTGGAACCCATTGGTCAATGTTGGTGATTGACACCTCTTTTCAACCGTTAGAGCCAATAGAATCGAGGGGACGTTCCTAAATCCACCTACACGTTACCATTGAGGAGTGAGAGTGATGCGCACGCAGTTTGCCCAAACCGAAAGCTACGTTACGCTCTGAAAACTGAAATCTGAAAACTGAAAATTAGGCTTATTGATCATAAATATGATGATGGATTATCAGTAATCATTTCAAAGGGACACAGAGACATTGGATTAACCTTCAGCAGCGTTTTATGCGTTTTAATGCCATTAAACACAACTTTTGATCAGAAAACAGCAAAGGTAAGACGTATTTGCCGTTTTGGTAAAGTGTAGTTGTGTGTTGTCTTTGCTGGCGGGGGCACCGGGCTTAGAGTCAGGCCTACAAAGTGAGAATAGAACCCAACATTTTTTAGGTAAATATTAACATCATTCTCCTACAGTAGGAGTTAGCACGTAGTCTGTCAACAGATTTCTCATCATTGGGAACATCATATATAGCACATAAAACAACATTGTAAAAATGGTGTCTTCAGCTTTTATCTGGTTTGGCCTGCAGACGAGCAGTCAATTCTGACATGTGTTGAATTATTGAGTAGTAGGTCATTCCTACCAGTATACCAACCCAGTCTGCTCAATTTCTCATATCTAATGCACTGCATTTCTTATGGGATGGTGAAACATCAGATGATAGGGAGGTGGTGGAGGGGGGATGGAAAGTGAGAAACGGATGGACCTGGTGTTGGAGAGGCCAAAACCGATAAAATGGCAGATTAGAAGGAGTTTGAATCCAACCCAAAGAGATGATGTGCAGTAGAGGAATGGGAGAGGAGGAAGAGAGCAGGTAGAGGGGAAAGAGAGAGGGCAGATGGCGATGGGGAGAGGAGAGGATGGAAAGAGATGGATGGAGAGGGGAAGGGGGAGGGAGGCTGTTGGCTGTCATGTCCAGCTGGCTGCTGCTGGTGCTCATGGCAACAAGATGGAAATCACTGCAGGATTGAGTCAGAGCAACAGAAGCGATACCTTATCTTATCGCTTATTTCATCTCCTCTAAATTCTCCAATGGTGGCCGGAGCCCTGATACTAATGATGGACACTTTGTCATTCATTTGATCTGTCTGGGATTAAACCATTCATCAGCCAGGCAGAGAAATAATCGATTGGAATGGTGATGCAGGCATCCCTAACAAAGACCTGCATTGGTGAAAACATGTTGTCTTTTGAATGATTTAGACACAATAACAAAGTTGTTTTTTTATCCTTCCTCATGGGTTTTAAACAATTTGTAGTGTTTTTTTTTCTTTTTCCAAGAGCATCTGTCACAATCCTTCATTTACAGTCCAGTAAACAGAGCAACCAGTAGTCTTTTTACTGGGTTTTATACTAATCCTGAATTTCCACCCTTATAATAGTCGGTTAGAAGATAAGTTAGACCACAAACTCCAGTCATATTCTGCTTTTGTCCAACAAACAACTTGGGATGGCAATATATTGATAATATGTGGATATCCTGATATGAGACTAGATATCCAGTTACATTTTGGATATGTCATTTTGCAAAAAGGATATTTTTCTGGTTCTAAATGCTGATTTACATTTGTATTGATGACATTCACTGAAATTACCGGACCGTTATAGCTATCATTTACCTTTATTCACTTAGTCAAATTTACATTTACAAAAATTGTCACTGTAAATTGTTTTGCTGTAAATATATTGCCAAGCGTACTTTAAACACAAATCAAGATTAATGATTTTGCAAAAACACTTTTTGACATACAGTACTACAGGAATATACTTGTTGAGATGTATTTGGAAGAATCAAACATTGTTTCTTAAGTAGAGGATTCCTACCTTATCAAATCCAGCACACAGAGAGAAGCAGCACAAACACTATGGAGATGAGATGCAGAGATCCTTCCTCTCTCTACCTGTTAGTGTGTATCGGTCGGTGGGTCCATGGTTACTATAGCAACCTGCTGCCGAGGAGGGTAACGTCTGTAAAGGGCCGATGAACACCGTCCCTTTAGCAGAGACCACGTCAACATGTCAACACCTGGTAACTGGGTCGGACAGAGTGGGGGGGGGGGGGTGGCGGTGGAGGAGGAGAGGTGAGGAGAGGAACAGGACAGAATGGAAGATGTACAAGGAGGTTAGACAAATGATATAAGATTTATTTTATCAAACTTAATCTCTAACAAAATGTATATTTCTAATAAAACCTTCAGTCATATTTCAAGCAAAAATTCATAACTTCTACCTCTCAAATAGGAGTGCTCTGTGTTATAAATGCAAGGTTTAATTCCTAGGTCCTTCTGTCCACATGTTGAAGCATTCCAAATTACTGAACCCCAAAAAACGTTTGTAAAGCTTGTGGAGACCATGACTTCCAGATGGGAGTGGAAACTGTTTTCTACACCTTAATCCATCTGCTCATTTAACCGCAGATAATAATCAGAGCTTCCGTATCCCATTGGCAGCCTAACAACCGGCAGTAAAAACTGTAGTAGCTTCTCAGCCACCAAAGGCTGTAAAGGCCAGATGTTGTTTTCAGGGTAAAACATTCCCACCATGAAGCCGAGCTGCAGCATATGGAGCTGAGATGTAGCTGCAGGATAAACCCCCCCGCTGGTCCTGTTCAGTTGCAAACTGAAGCACCTGAACTGACGTCTAGCATTTAAGCATCCAAAGCAACAGCATCATGCTGTATTATTTACAACCATAACTCATTTAAACCTTTATTTTGATGTGATGGTTACAAATCTCTCTCTAACATCATTAGAAGGTGTGTGCTGCTGTAACCGCTTCTGTTTATTGTTCCTGAAACAGACAGGAACTTAGGAGAACACCCTTGTCCTAAATATCCTTTTATGCTTTAACATTGACATATTTTCACTCGAGTTAAGTGCCCTAGACCAAACCAAAGAAATGCAGCATATTCCACATGCAGTGTTCCCTGGGACATGTTGTTTCTTTCCAGAGTTGTGTTTTACCTTTTTAAGTGAGCGAGAACTTTCTCAGCAAGGTTGCTCATCGTTTGTGCAGATTTCCTAACTTTATTTGGTCTACCTTATGTCGGGGAAATATAAACAAGGATGATTGCAAATATTCTCATCCTGTGTGGGAGAGGAAGTGATTTAGATAATTGTAAACATGACTCAGCGTTTACCAGGTGTTGTTTACAATGCAAGGTAAAAAACTCACTGTGTGTGTGTGTGTGTGTGTGTGTGTGTGTGTGTGTGTGTGTGTGTGTGTGTGTGTGTGTGTGTGTGTGTGTGTGTGTGTGTGTGTGTGTGTGTGTGGTGTGTGTGTGTGTGTGTGTGTGTGTGTTGTGTGTGTGTGTGTGTGTGTGTGTGTGGTGTGTGTGTGTGTGTGTGTGTGTGTGTGTGTGTGTGTGTGTGTGTGTGGTGTGTGTGTGTGTGTGTGTGTGTGTGTGTGTGTGTGTGTGTGTGTGTGTGTGTGTGTGTGTGTGTGTGTGTGTGTGTGTGTGTGTGTGTGTGTGTGTGTGTGTGTGTGTGTGTCACAGTCACAGATGGCCTCCTTTGGCAGCTTGTCGTTTAGTGATATCATCTCAGTCGCAGGTGAGTGATGTCGTATCTGCAGTGTCCACACATGGCAGCATTTTCAGAAAAAAAATCAAGGTCAGATAGAGGCTCCACACATAAACTTTCCCCTCAAAATTAAACACACTGACATTTTAAGCCAACTTTTTACTTTTAAGGCCTGTGCTACGAAGCCGGTTCAACCTAACCTGGATATGTTTGAGTTAGCCGGTTGGCCTAATCCTAAACATACTCTCTCGCTCTCGCTCAGCTGTCCTACGACGCGGGTTATCAAGTGGATCGCTCAAGCCAGCCGTGTCCTATCTAGTTAGGTGCGCGTTCACATGAAAGGGGTGGTATCTGGAGCATTCGACCAATCACAAACATGGAGAAGCATACTGACAGCGCAGCGTCATACTTCCTGAATGAAAAGTCAACTATAATATTAGACAAATATGAAGAAGTTAAACTTTAAACATCCATGACTTAAACACTTGATCCAGGATACAAGCCACAGAGCTGCACCTGCAAGGTGAATACAGCTGGTAAAAGAACAAGTGTTTGAATGCGTACATTAACAGGTTTATGATATCACTGCCCCGTCTAAGACACGATCTGACTTTAATTACATTTGACTCGAGTGTTTCGTCAACTTAATGTGTTGCTTAAAATAATACTTCTGCATACAGTATGTGACACTGTGAGTGTTGCACGGCCAGATACGGCTCAGCTGACTCAGATAAGGAGATATATGATACATTATGATGTGATATGATATGATAATGGGACACATCGACGTCTGCACTCAGTGCCGCGGACTGTACTTAATGTTACTCTGATCCGGTTACTTATGTTGTGGCAGATATTTCAGTAAGCTTTCTTAACGCTAATGTTATAATAGTCAGATTGCTCTGAAGATGGAGGTGATATTCTATTAATGTTCACGTTCACACAGTCGGTGATTTTTGCCGGCCGTCTTTCCTGCAATGGCAGCTTTTCTGTATTTCCTTTCTCCTGTAATATGATTTGATCGCTTTAAACTCTGAGCTCTGATTGGTCAGCAAGCAGTGCTTTCACTGAGTTGATCTCTTAGCCTGCAACATAACCTGGTCCCGACCAGGTTAGCCGCTAAGCATAAGTTACCATGGAGATCTAGCCCGCTAAAAAGAGAACCAGCGTCGAGTTAGCCCGCTAAGCGAAAATCCTGCTTCGTAGTACAGGCCTCTGGTCTCACCAAAATACTCAAAATAAACACGACTCCTTAACTCCGCATTACGTGGTGGAGACACGAAATCTATGGAAATGACGTGTCGGCACCACGGAAACAACCCCAATGTAAAGTGAATGAGGATCCTTTTTCGTGGTGGACACACACAAAAATCTACTTTATTATGGAGGTTATTCCCTATCTTTATTCAAGAGTGTGTTCTTTCAATTTGAGTGCATAATTCATTGATTTTACGTTCAGATTTTGTATTTCTTTCCTGTCCTTGCGCTTAGATTTGTTCTGCTTCTGCTCAAACTGTACGCTTGCACTCAGATATATTGCTGCTTGCACAGATTTCCTGTTTTCCAGTTTAAAACCCTCTCCTTGCACTCAGGCTGCTTCTGTGCGCTGACTGCGCTCGTCAAATTTCTGCTCTCAGATTTCTGCTCTGCGCTTGGATTCTTTCTGTGCAAAAGCCATTTCAAAATCCCTCAACCAATAGGAGGCCAGGTGAAGTGTCGTCTTGCTGGCGCGTTCGCTTTACTTATGAGCGTCCCGTAAGGGCGGTTACTCTTTAACCAGGTTTATAAACTCCCTCCACGGCTTTATTAAATGTAGCCTACTTCAATTGCTTTATTTACGACTTTTTATTTGAATGGTACTATTAACGTTAACTTTACCTCCTGCAAACCAGGTTGTTTTAAGTTGAATCATGCGTATTCCTCTCATAAATACTCTCTCATTGGAGCCTGTGACCTAAGATTTTCATCGTCATAACTACACTCCTATGTTCGTATGACAAAATAAAAACCTTGAATCATTGTTTCTGCTTAAAATCTGATGAACCATGTTTGGTAATTAGAATAATTGATGCAGACAGACGGCAAATGTTAACGGTGCCTTTCCAAATATATTCCTAAAATGCTGTGGACTAACAGGAAACCACCTGTTTCAGGTCAATGCATGTTAACATCACAATGTCTGTGTTAACCACAAAGGCTGGCATGATATCGGATACATAAAAAGTTACCAAATCAATGCGACCATTTGAACATGACTGTACTTGTTTTTATGTCCCAGGTACTGTCAGGGCTTGAGGTAATGGCCATCCAATTGTTAAAGGTCCCATGTCATGGCCATTTCTACTGATCATAATTCCATTGTTGAGGTCTACTAGAATAGATGTATATTGTGCAATGTTCCAAACTCACATTGGTTTCTCACACAGCATCTCTGTAGTGTGTATTCACTCTCTGTCCTAAACGGCTTGTTGGAGCTCCTACCCCTGCTTTGTGGTTTTATTGGATACATTTACACAACATGTCATAGGAGCTAGTAGTCTTGTCAGGACATTATCGGGCTGATATTGTGTCAATAGTTGAGGCAACGCCAAGTTTCTGCCTCCACTGGTCGGGTGATATTAAGATTTATTGGCCAAGTATAATTATTCCGCCGATTCCACGATGGCGCCAGCCGAGGGTTCTGGGAGATTTGTGGCATAGCTTAACTCTTACAGGGTCTTATGTAAACAACATGGTTGATACATACGAGATGAAGAGAAGACCACTCGGTCCTCTCAGAGTCTTTGTACATCTGAAAATAGATGTCACACCATCATCACCTCTTTTAGTTTTTACCTCCTTCATTTTCATGATGCTTTTTATCTTTGCTATATTGTCTCATGTTAGAAATGTTCCTGCCCTCACCTCCCTGCATACCATTCACACACTCGCTATGTGCCCGCATACTTCAGGGTCCAGTGGGAAACTTTAGCTCTCTGTCAGTTGCTGCTTTACTTAAAACCATCTCACATTTCCTCTGAGATTCACACTGAGCTCTTTACTGAACATCAGGAGCTGTGAGGATGTTTTACATGTTTTTGCATGGAGCTCATCTTCATATCGTAAATAGGAAATGTTTTTATAGACACAAAGAGAAAAAAAGATTAGGAAACTAGTATCTTATATGTGTCACAAACAACAGCTGGAAAGAAGTGAAGAATAGCAGATGCTCAGAAAAAAAGAAAATACTCTTTACTCTTCATTTAGATCAAATTAATGATATTAACTTGATATTTGTGATTTTTTTTGGAGAATAAAATTATCGGAACGTTAAGCATGTAGATGCAGATCCTTCTCAATTCCCTCTACATTACAAAACATAATTTCTAAAATATTAATATTCGGGAAATACATATATTTGAACACAAATCAAACCCAATGTTTCTCTCTCATACTCTGTGTGACATGCCAACAGTTTCCAGCTGTGTGAGGCAAATCTGTGGTGGAAAGTGAATATCTATTTGCATTCAATTGATATGATTCATTTTACAGTTCAGTGGTTACACAGCAGATCAAAGGGGGCAGAATGCTCTCAGAGAACAGGATGATGTTGTACCTGGATCAGACTTGAATCAGCAGACATAAACATGTGCTGATGTCAGAGACTTGTGCTGGCCTGGAGTTTCTGTACAACTAAGCTCTGTGATCTTCTGCTCCTCGTCCCACCAGCTGAGCACACATCTCATATATCCTGCGCTCTGAGGTTTCTGCAGCGCAGAGGTCAAACATTCACAAACACAGGTCATGACATGTATCCACTTATAACAGGGATTACTATTTTTAAATACTACACTTGCTGCTAGCTTGTCTGCTGACTGTGGGGTTATTTAAATGAAATTCAGAAGGCTCAGATAATCTACCTTTGAATTGTTGAAGTCCTTTTGAGATTCAAGGCACTCTTTTGTGAATAAGTGCCCATTTGTAGAAAGTCTAACATCTCTGCTAGACCGAGTCCAAAGAGACTGGTAACCAAGAGTTCAAGAAAGCATGAAACTTGACTAAGACCAATGCAAAGAAACACAAAGAATCAATATGCTTCATATTGTAGTGAATGTAGTTTGGAGTGATAGTGAACCGTGATACTCAGCCTTGGCAGCCTTTTGGCTTTACAAACAGCAAACTAAATTGAGCTAAATGCTAAACTTAGAATTATGTTGGACATGAAACACTATTACTCAACTGGAATGGCATTTGTAGAGCGCAGACCTCTGCGAAGGCCAATGATGCATTTAAATTCTACTTGGATGATTCCATATCCTAAGTTGGGAAGTCCTCTTCCAACTTCGAGCGTTAAAGTGGACCTATCATGCTATATTTGAAAAATATATTGTAGGGCCATACCTATATAAAACATTTCTGTGAAGTTTTTTTTTCAAAATACATTGTAGCCATGCCTCTTACTGCTCAAACCCCTCTTTTGCAGCCCTGTTAGAGAAACGCAGATGTTGGGTCCTTAGCTTGAAAAAAAAGAAAGAAGAGGAACCGGAGATAAAGTTAAATTCGGTTGTAATAAAACGCCATCCTGTTTAAACCACGTCAAGGATTATCTCTGAAACAGTATGGAGCTCAAATGCCTTTTCTCTTGCAGGTTTATCACAAGGTGAGTTCCTTTTTTATTTCCTGCTTTTTAAACATATGTGCTCTACAGTACAGGTTAGCTCTGAGTGTTAGCGAGGCTTGCTAATGTAAACAAAGACGAAATTACATCCAAAACACGTCAGGCATTGTTTCTGATAGCAATTTTCTGTGGGTCTGCCGCCGATTTCACGTCAGATCGGATGGACACGTCACAGCGGATGTAAATGTGGATCAGCTCCGTTGTAGCCCCGTTTTTAGAGAGTTGGGAACGGAGGAAAAGAGAGAGGGCAGGGCCGTATCCACCATCGAGGTCAACGAGCTCCGGACCTCGGTAGTTTTTTCCGTGTATATAACTAAACTTGTGAAATAACTGCACTAAAAGGGATTCTTTGTAGAACTTCCACTTACTGATGATGGGGGCGCTGCATAACTACGCAGCCTCGATTAAAGCAAACAGAAGAAGACGACATGTATCAACAAACCACCGCAGCCCGGACTTGTATCGGAGCAGCGGAGGAGTGATGAGGTATCTAGAGATCTGAGTCCAGCGGGCTGCTTGAGTTTCTGTTCATCAGGACATCATATGACCAGCAGATCCTGTGTGAACGCTCTACGTTAGTCAGTGGACGTCCGACAACATGCACACTAACTTATATTGCAGCTATAGGCTAAACTTTGGTTTAAATTGCGCGAATAAACTAGCTAGAGCTAGCTAGTTAATTACATTCATCCAATGTCAGAAGGATTACCTTTTAACAAACGTTGTAATGCTTTTCTTTCATTTCAATTTGAGTAAAACATTGAAGATATAACATTGTGTAGTTTTCTTTTTACACTGACTCAGCTATAATGAAAAGACTAATCAAATCAAATCAAGTTTTATTTATATAGCACATTTATAAACGATTTTTGGTCGAGCCAAAGTGCTGTACATATAATAACAATAGCCTACAGTAGAGACACTTTACAGCAAATACAACAGCACAGATTGTTCAGAATATCAGTATGAGAAAAACGACACCCTCTGTCCTTAGACCCTGACTACGTCAGTCGAAGCTCAGCGTTGGTAAGGAAGAGACAGGACAGGCAGAGAGAAAGAGAGAGAGAGAGAGAGAGAGAGAGAGAAAGTGATGGAAGTCAGGGAGGAACTGCAGGTACAGTCACACAAAAGAATGTAGGCTTAATAACCCCATCTATCTATCTATAACTTAGTCTTCATTTACAATATAGACAATAGGCATACTTTTTAAACAACATACATCTATTGCAGTTATGATGTCATAATAACATACAATTGTATAAAACCACACACTTTGCTTACATCTTTGTTCTCTTTTGAGAATCAAACAAAACAGATAAAAAAAAATAATGCAAACGAACAAGTGAAATTAACTAAATTGCTGAATTGCTTTTAATTCACTGGCAGGAGCTTCAAGTGAGGAGGAGCAAAAAGTGTATACCCCCGAACCCCCCTAGCACGTTTGGACCTCGGTATTTAGGAAATCCTGGATACGGCCCTGAGAGAGGGTTGTATTTTCTGACGCTGCGTGAGTTCCGCGACGCACCGGGGACACATATGTATGTATAAAAGACATCACAAAGTGCATTTTGCATGATAGGTCCCCTTTAAGTCGTAATGCAAAATTGTCTTAAAATATGACCGTGAAATATAACCTGTAAATCCTCCACATGATTCAGATCCACTCCAAAAGGTAATAGATTCTTTCTTGGTAAATGCCACACCCTTCCACAACGTTTTATGAAAGTGTGGCCCTAATCTTGCTGACAGACAGACAAACCCTGCCTAACAGACTAACCCTAACCCAGAAAACAAAAAACACAAGTAATAGAAACCTTATATCTGTGCATAAAACTACATGTCTTTATTAGGGATACCTGGAAAACAATAAAACCTCCTGGTCCTGCAGGTCCACGTTGAACTAAAGACCTCAAAATGTTCTCAGGATCTTGAAAGAACTGTAAACTGTTGGCAGAGATGAACATAATTTCCCCGTCAAAGTAAGCAACTACCTAATCATTGGTCTCTGCTGAAATCACAAATAAAACTGATCCTCAGGTAGTTTATGAATCAGACACCTGGTGTTTCTCTCACATTGTGTTTTATGTGAGAGCAAGGCTGAACTCGCTGCCAGCAGCAGTGTGTGGTCTTTAAGGGCCTCATTTTGGTATGGCATCGCCACGGCAACAGCAACAGCTGCCTGGTTTGACGTCACAGAGAATGTGATCCTGTGTTAGAAACACATGAACACATGTAGCATATGGAGTGAATGCAGACAACCATGTAGGCTTACTCTACATCCAATTAATGTAAATGAATAGAGCCAGAGCTAGCGGAGGATAACAACATGTACTGGGACAGTTAATCCACCAGAGCTACACCTGCTCAGCTGGGACAAACACTTTCATTTTCATCATCCGGTTAAACACTCTTCAGTCAGCTGCTTGAGGGTGTTACATATCCATCCCTTTAAGAACTGTAACTTTTGCGTGCTGACGATTTAAAAGCAGCAAGATTGCAGGGGAAAAAAACATCCACGCCATGAATACTTTTTACAACGCCATGCAAGTACGGGGAGTAGAATAACTGTATATTTTGTGCACATTAAGTATTATTAGTCATTTATATAGGATAAGTGATTTGAAATGTTGTATTTTCAATAAAATACAGTTAAGGATTCATTTTTTTTAGTAGGTGTCGATAAGATGTGTCTTTATTTTAGGCATACTATAACATATAATGTCCTATCAAAATGTTATAAAGTTTGGTAACACTTGATATTAAGGTACACATTAACCATCAACTAGTTGTTAATTAACATGCATATTAGCAGTATATTGGCTCTTTATTAGTCATTATAAAACACTTATTAATGCCTTATTCTACATGACCATATTCTACAAGTAATAAGCCATTAGTTGAGAGTTTTTCCTCAATGACCCTCTAATTAGTGCTTATTTATTGCAAGTAAGGAAGTTTTGTACATGAGTTTAGGTCTTAATATGCTCTGCTCAATATGGGCCTAATAAGGCAGTAGTACCACAAGAATAGTATTTCTCCCATAATAACACTTAACAACTAACAACTAACAAATATGATCTATTCTTATTAGGGCCGGGACTCGATTAAAAAAATTAATCTAATTAATTAGAGGCTTTGTAATTAATTAATCGAAATTAATCGCATTTTTAATCACATATAAATATTTGACCTGAGAACAGTGAGAAGCAATTTTCACATGGATTTTAGTATACCATTAGGCGCATTCACACCGCAGTACTTTTCCCACAAAGGTTCATGAGAATGTAGTTCATGAGAAATCTTTGAACCTGGGGGTGGATTAGGCAAATGAAGCCGCTGACGTCACTTCTTCTTCTTCTGCTTTGGGTTTACTGGCAGGCCGCAAACCACTTCACGGCGTATACTGCCGCCCAAAGTCCCCGGCCGGAAGTCCCCGGAGTTGGGGACTGGCTTCAGTAGAAGCTGCTGGGAGTCCCAGCAGCCTTCCGAGTAAATCGCCAGAACGCCGACGCCTCCCCATCTCCACCGCTCCCATGTTTTATTTTGTGTTGCCATAAGTTAGTCTCTCTGCGTTTCTGCGCTGGGCTAATGCTAATAATGCTAATGCGAGGATAATAAAATGGCGGCTTCACAAAACTTTTTGGGAGTTTTACGGGGCGTGGTTTGCAATCCGCCCAGCCAATCAGAAATATAGCTATTTTCTCACAAGAGAGCCGTACGAAAGTCCCTGCTCTCTAGCAGCTCTCTGCTCTCTAGCAGGGACTTTCGTGGGGGTAAAAAGGTTCTCATGAACTAATTTTAGTACCGGCTCTTTTTGGTGTGAACGCGATAAAAGAGGCTAACGTCCACGCTAGCTGCTATATGTTTTGCATTGAGGTGATACTTGAGGCTTGATGTGCTGCGGTGATATGCGAATTCCTTTTTGCATAATTTGCACACAACCGTGCTCTTATCGACGCTTCCATCCGTCCGTTTTTTAAAACAACATTTCCCACTGTTGTTCACTGTGGTTTGTTGTTGTCTGAAGTCATGAGCGTTAGTTGGTGCTCCAGTATAATCGGTACGCCTGAAACTCATCCAGTGAGAAACGTTCCGCGGTGCAAAAATAAGTGCGATTAAAATGCGTTAATTTTTTTAACGCGTTAATTTTTGTGTAATTAATTAATCTTAATTAACGCGTTAAAGTCCCGGCCCTAATTCTTATGTAACAAGACATGAAACCATGGGCGTAGGAAGCATCCTCAATGTGGGTGGGACAATTTGACAGGGGTTGTGGGCAGGTGGTGGACCTCACCTCCTCTAGGGGGGTCCGGGGCATGCTCCCCCGGGAAGAAGATTTTTTAAATATTGAAGTTAAATGCATCAATCTTGTGCACTTTGAGATTAGGGACTAAATCTATGGATACAACTCTCAACAATACCCATATGAAACGGAACTGTAAACAGATTTACTTTTTCTTTATGCATATTTTACAAATCACTCCCCTTTTAACCTGTATTTTTGTGTTACTGTCCTATAGTATGAGTTGGAATTATTTCATACCTGTTATTCTCTTGTTTTTCATAACTATAATGATCATATAAAAGTGTGCCTTGGAAATACTTGTTTACATAAATGATTACCAAACTGTTTGAGACCCACTACTTAGACCAGGGGTGCCCAACCAGTCGATCGCGATCGATTCCCAGTCGATCGCGATCGATTCCCAGTCGATTGCGAGATGTCTAAAAATAGAACAGCAATATTCTGTTTTATCGTTAATGTCCTATAACATAATCTTCCTGTGCCAGAATAATGCACTTGAACGCATCAAAGCTTTGTGATTGGCCGGCGTGACCCCATGTGTCGGGGCGTGGCTGGTGGGCAGTGGGCACTAGTTAGCTGACGTTGTCCGTAGGAGTGACAGTACGCACACACACAAGACCACAATTATGGCAGAAGCAAAAAAAACAAAAATATATAATTTTCACTCCGAGTGGGAGGGTGATTATCTTTTTGTTTATTGCAATTCAAAGTCCATCTGTCTCATCTGCAATGCGAGTGTGGCTTTACCGAAGAAGGGTAATTTAGAGCGGCATTTCAAAACAGTGCACAAACGCTACTAGACGGATTTCCCTCCTAATTCTGCCCTACGCTCTTCTGTTTGTTGCGTGCATATGTAACAGAGTTAAACATGTGAATACATAATTATAAATTTATGAATGTTTAATTCATAATAAGTTGTGAATTTTAAGAGATGATATTGTTTCATTTAATATTTTAAGTTTTGTTTCCCGTGGAAACACCGTCCTGTTGCACGTCTTTTTTTTACTTCAGGTATGTATTTTCCACCCTCCACGGACTGGCCATCTGTAGAATCTGGAGAACCACAGAACAGCCGGTCGTCAAGGGCCGGCTCGATTCGCTGACGGCCGTCACCGCCCTTAATTTTTTATGTTTTTAAAAAGCATCATTGAAGTTGCACCGACAGAGGTCCGCCGCTTCCCCGCAGTGAGGCTCTCCCTCCAGTTGACAGTTCGCTAGCACCCCAGCCTCGTGAACTGTTGTGCGCATAATTTTACAACTAAAGACACAGCTACACAATAAACGCAGCATGTGTACGGCTCATGCGTACGGCTCTGAGAATCTGCCTTGGTACAAAGTAGCAGTGAAAACATGGTACGGAATTTCATTGATTTGGGCATTCTCACAATAAGCAAGTGGAATGGATTTGATAATGAAGCACTGACACAGCGCTCTACAACGAGTTGCAAGTGGATAGACCGATTCACCAGTGTTAATTTCGTCAATGAAAACTATGACAAATGTTCGTCAACAACCTTTTTTACTAAGACGAGACGATGACGAGCTAAAAATAGATTTAGTTTTCGTTGACGAGACGGGACTAAGGTGTTAATGGTGGACTATCGGACATTCAAAATGCAGCATATTTTCCCCCAAGTGTCCATCTTGTCTGTCAAAATGCATCTTACGTTTCTAACTTGCAATATCATTATTTCTGCTCTCTTCACTCCAGATGAGCGATCTCCCTCTGTCTCTCTGTGTGCGGGGGCGGGACCTAACAGACATGCTGCAGCAGCACACAGAGATCTGCCGGGGACGGAGCATTCCGAGAGTATACAGTAGAGACACTCTACAAGGCTCGATGTGGAAAAAGCTCGTTTGCCATTAGTGTTATGGCGTAAGCACGTTGACACGAGTAGAGGAGTCTGTCCAAACAGCTGGCCAAAAGGCGTCATATTCAATCAGAGAAATGCAAAATGTTCGACTTCCTTAACTCGTAGCTCTGTTGCCCCAATTAGGAGTAACGTTATCACATCAGCAGTGGCGACTGGTCATTAGGGGCACAGCACAAATAATGATTACAAAAAAATGCAAAAATATATATATATATAAAATATATTTTAAGATCATGTTTAATCATCTGATTCGTCTGTACATTGCTGTTTTAGTCTGTGTTATTCTTATTAGTGTCTACAGTGTGTGCCTATTGAGCTGTTTAGAGCCATGTGGGACAAAACCCGATCATGCCCCTCCCTCTCACTGTCTAAGTGAACGGTGACTGTAAAAACTACACTGTGCCAAGTGTGGTGTGTGAAGAGGAGACAAGAGAGGTTCAGTGACGCGTCCTAAAACCCGGAAGTAAGCTGCGCATGGCTTCCCTCGACAAAAAAGCAATGAGATTTCTCCATGGGATTTTAGAAAATAGCTGGAAATAAGATCTGTGGGAAACGTACCTGTTAGATAAATGCACGTTTTGATAATATCCACATGTCTACCCTACTTTTATAATTTTCTAATCATAAATCTATCGATTAGATTTATGATTCAACTTTTGAAACTACAAGAAGATAAAGAGGACTTTTACAAAAAAGTAATAGAGATTTTTGTCCAGAAGGATAGGCAAATGGACTTCATCTTCATGTCAAGGTAAGACCGCAATTGTATTGAAAATGGGATCTTACTAAGAGAGAACAATTCAATATTTAAATGATAAAATTAAAAATGTTGGGTATCCTTTTGTTGAACTGTCTGTTTATAATTAATCGAAGCATCAGACAAAAAAAGCTTTTGAAAATAATATTATATTTTGATTTAGGTCAAAATATAATATTTGAGTCAGTGCCTCACCCGGGCCCGGTGCCACGAGGGGGCAAAAGGGGGCATTGCCCCCTCAGTTGTATTCTTTGCCCCCTCACTTTGAGCATCATTCATCCATCAAAAAGTACAATAAATGTCACAATTATAAAATAACTTTAAATAATTAGTTTCCCCAATACTGGCAATATACGTTACTATGTTTGAATCAGATAAGTGGGCAGGCAGTCAAGCAACGTGTAAAAAAGCCTCAACCCCAAGTGAGCTTGTAGTCTTAATGTTAGCGTGTGTGCTTGTAAACAGTCGGATGGGTTACCAAAACGTCCTCATTTTCCGGGCAAAGTCCCCGTTTTCGGTGGCTGGTACCCGGTTGAAAATGGGATTTTACTAAGAGAGAACAATTCAATATTTAAATGATAAAATTAAATTTTTTGGGTATCCTTTTGTTGAACTGTCTGTTTATAATTAATCGAAGCATCAGACATAAAAAGCTTTTGAAAATAATATTATATTTTGATTTAGGTCAAAATATAATATAATTTTTGACTCAAAAACGAGAAAGTGTTGTGCCTTTTTGTAGCGTTAGCGTATTTCTTCTTCTTCTTCTACTTCTTCTACTTCTTCTTCTGTGGTGGAGGTGTGTTTTTGAAGAGGGAAGAGGGATTTTCACTTTTATTTAGTTTGTTTCTGTTTCAATCGTTTCTTTAACTGTATGATCTTTCGTTGGGATATTTGTACTCTTTGCAAGTACGGTTAATACTTTTTCGTGAGTGTTTTTCCATGCCTCGTCGCGGGGATGGCGTCCTTCGGGGCGCTGCCGGTGTCTCTGAGACACGGAGTGCGTTTGGTGGCTCAGGCCGCAATCCTGTGGGACAGGTGGAGGCTGTTGGCACACAGCAGGAGCTGCCGTCTGGTTCTGGGAGGCAAAAAGAGCTTCAACAGGCTGCAGACAATAACGAGGTGACAGAGATGGACACAGACGGTGAGGGGGATTCTGACTGTGTTTCAGTTGCAGATAGTCTCTCTCAGAACGCGGAGATATATTCTTTGGAAGAGATTAATGTCTTTTTAGATGAGTCTTTTGGCAAGGCAGTGGAAGTGAGAGACCTTTTCCCTGACACTAACAAGTTTCTTCATACAGTGAGCACTCTTCAGAAAGTTGTAGGGTTAGACCTGCTGGATGAAAAGAGACGCTATCGTCTCAGGAAGCATGTAACTACCATGAAAAAACGTACGAAAGAAAGCAAAAAAGGGGGGAAACTGAAAAGGTCTAAATAACTTCAACATGATCATGCAACACTGGGTGTCTCCTCTCTGCTGTGTGTACAGTACCTGTCTGTTCTTTTTCTCTATCTCCTTCCTCTAATGCAGGCTTTAAGGGTTGCTTCTTTAAACATTAACGGGGGTAGAAGTGCACAGAAAAGAGCTTTAGTGTTAGAGGTCTTTAATCAGAAACAATTAGATGGGATATTTCTGCAGGAAACGCACAGTGATAGCCTGAATGAGACGGACTGGGGAATGTGGTGGGGGGGTCAGTATGTACTCAGTCATGGCTCAAACCTTAGTGCTGGAGTAGCTGTTTTTTTCTCCCCCTGTCTAAATGTTAAGATTTTATCCAGCACAGAGATAGTGGCAGGTAGAGCCTTGATGGTGAAAGTGGAACTGTTCTTTTTCACTTTTATTAATGTGTATGCACCCAATCAGGGCCCTGCACGTGTATCTGTGTTTCAGTTATTAAAAGACAAGCTAGACACTAGTGTACAGGGGGAGTGTGTTATACTGGGGGGGGACTGGAGCGCTTGCACTAATGTCACTTTAGACAGAATAGGACGGGAGCCGCATCCTCAGTCGTCCCTTTTACTGTCACAGGTGATAAGAGAGGCTGACTTAGTGGATGTGTGGAGGATGAAACACCCCTCTGTTAAACAATACACCTGGATGAGAATGCTAGATGGTGGCGTCAGTGCAGCCAGGCTAGACAGATTTTACATGTCTGCTTCTTCTATTACTCGTGCAGTGAACTGTCACATCCAACCTGTTGGTTTTACAGACCATCAGCTAGTTTCTTTAGATTTGGTTTTATCCAACACAGAGAAGCCTAGATCGTTCTGGCAGTTTAATGTTAACATTTTATAAGATTTGATTTTTTGTGAGAATTTTAAATTATTTTGGATCAACTGGAAATCAAAGAAAGAGTATTTTCCCTCCCTGAGTCAGTGGTGGGAGGTAGGAAAGGCTCAGATTAGAGTGTTCTGCCAACAGTATACAGCCTACTCCACTGCAAACATTAGGAGAGCTATAGAGCAGTTAGAGAGGGAGATTAGAGAGTTAGAGAGTGTGTCTGCTCGAAATATAGAACAGTCCCTCCTAAAACAACAACAGCTTAACTGTTTTCTTCAGGAGAAAGCCAAGGAAGCTCTGATCAGAGCCCGTTTTACTTCCATGAGAGACATTGATGCACCAACCACCTTTTTCTTCAACCTGGAGAGGTCTGTGAGCCAAAGGAAGCGGATGGTATGTCTGCGTCTCCCCGATGGACAGGTAACCTCTGAACCTGCTGAGATGAGGAGGCATGCAGTGTCCTTCTACACGGACCTGTTTAAAGCCGAAGGTTGTGACGTGGAAGCTGCTGATGAACTTCTTCAGGGTCTTCCACAGCTGAGTCCAGCCGAAAGTGACACCCTGGGCTCTGACATTACGCTGGAGGAATTGACCTCTGCGGTGACACAGATGGCCTCCGGCAAGGCTCCCGGCATAGACGGTTTACCTGCAGACTTTTTTAAACATTTCTGGAGTATTCTGGGACATGACTTGCTAGACGTATTGATGGAGTCCTTTGGGACTCTTCCAGCTTCCTGTAGGCGTGCTGTGATTTCACTGTTTCCTAAGAAAGGAGATCTAACCCTGCTGAAGAATTGGAGACCTGTGGCTCTCTTATGTACGGACTATAAGATACTGTCAAAGGTTTTAGCTAACAGACTGAAGTGTTTTATCGAACTTCTTATCGGTACTGATCAGACATATTGCATCCCTGGCAGATCAATTGTGGACAATTTGTTTTTGATGAGACACTTTTGATGTTTGCAAACTGTATAATATAAATGTTGGTATTATTTGTATTGACCAGGAGAAGGCGTTTGATCGTGTGGATCACACGTTTCTGGCTGCCACATTGCAGGCTTTTGGTGTTGGGGAGCATTTTTTGTCCTGGGTGAAGTGTTTGTACAGTGATGCATGTTGTGTTGTGAAGGTGGGGGGCTGAGCAGACCTGTACCAGTTAAAAGGGGGATCAGGCAGGGCTGCCTATCTCAGGCCTATTATATAGTATTGCCATCGAGCCGCTTTTGTGCAGACTTAGAAACCGGTTGACGGGCCTGTGCCTGCCAGAGTCAGCTCAGGCCCCCCCGGTGGTTGTATCAGCTTATGCTGATGATGTCAGTGTTTTTGTCCAGGGTCAGTGAGATATCCAGGAGCTACAGGACGGTTTATCTTTGTATAGGAAGGCTGCTTCAGCCAAAGTTAATTGGGAGAAGAGTGAGGCAGTTTTGGTAGGTCAGTGGAGTCTAGAAAATAGGTCCAGTCTTCCTGGTAACCTTAGCTGGGGAAACAAGGGTTTAAAGGTCCTGTGAGTTTGGTTGGGGTCTGAGGACATGGTGGCACAGAACTGGGAGGGATTGCTGGGAAAGGTTCAAGCAAGATTAGCCAAATGGAAATGGCTGCTACCCCAGCTGTCCTACAGGGGAAGAGTTATTGTAGCCAACAATCTGGTTGCCTCGTCTCTGTGGCACAGACTCCAGGTGTTAACCCCACCGCCGGGCCTCATGAAACAACTGCAGCGGCTCCTCGTGGATTTCTTCTGGTTGGGTCATCACTGGGTGCCAGCATCGGTCCTGTACCTGTCTGTGGCGGAGGGGGGCCAGGGCCTTGTGGACATTACTGCAAGGACTGCTGCTTTTAGACTGCAGGCAGCTCAGCGGCTGCTGTATGGTGCCTCTCCCTGCTGGCTGGCTATGGCCCGGCTGTTGCTCTGGAGGGCGGGGGGGGGGGGCTTTGGTTTTGATAAACACCTGTTTCTGCTGAAGGCCCCTGCGTACAAGATAACTGGACTTGCACCTTTTTACTGCTCAGTCATCAATGCCTGGAAGATTCTGAGTTTTACCAGACCACCTGATCCCCGGCCTGGGATGTGGCGGAGCCACTGTTTGACACTGTTTTTTTTTCTGGAACCCTTTTCTCTTCAGCCACCCTAAAAAATGCGTTCATTGAAGCGGGAATGGTAAAACTTGGCCATTTGACAGGGATCTCCATGGAAAAACTGGCTGAAGTGACGGGCATTCGATCAACCCGAGTTCTGGAGAACTTGGTAGATGAGGTGTGGCAGTCGCTGTCCCCATCCCACCGGACTTTTGCTCTGGATGCAGATCTGGCTGACCAGTGGAGAAAGGGACATGATTATGTTTTTCCTGCCTTGAGTGTGGGTCCTGCGGTTGGGGAATGGAGAGAGGAGGATGGTCTCCTGCTATCACTGGGGACTCTAACACCTGGAAAGTTCAGCTCCTGCAATGGGAAGAAGCTATATCTTAGCTGCGTAAAGGTGCTAAACCTCGGCTCGCTCGCAGGCGTCAGAGAGTCGAGGTGGACGGATGTGTTTGGCTTTGGCTTTTCCCCTCAGGGCAGCTGGCGGATCCTGTATAAATCTCCGGTTGAGAAAAGGATGGCTGACATCCAATGGAGAATTATACACGGTGCAATAGCCACTAACAAATACAGAGCTAATTTTGACCCAGGCACAAGGGGAGGCTGTCCGTTCTGTTTTATGGCAGAAACATTGGAGCATTTAGTGGTGTCCTGTCCCAGATTGGCTGGTCTTAAAAAACTGTTACAGGTGTGGGTGGAAGGGTTCGGGGAGGTTTTCTCCATACCACTTTTTGTCCATGGCCCCAAATACATCCTGAAAAAGAAGGAAACCCTACTATTGATGAATTTCTTGTTTACTAATGCAACATTAGCAATCTGGAAAAGTAGGAAGAACCAACTTGCTGGAGTGGGATGGACGGATGGACGGATGCAGTGCTCTGTCTGAGGGTGGAGCATGCGTACTATACGCTGATCAATCATCTGCAGTGGTTTCTGGATGTGTGGGCTGTTGGGCAGGTTCTGTGCTCACTGGGGGAGAATGACTCTCTAATATTTAAGTTTTAAAGGATAGGTGTAGTTTTTGTTTTTAAAGTGTGTAAAATAGGATGTTTTTAAATGGGTAAAACGCTTTCAAATGGGGTTTTCAAATTATATTTATTTGGTAGTCATGAAAATCTGTTTATTTATTTATTAGATTGTGTAATGTATTAGTTTTGTTCCGACTCTTTTGCAGGGTGGGTGTATGCTTAAAACAAATGCAAATACAATTTGTTTTAAAAATCTACATCTTCTTCTTCTTCTTCTTCTTCTACTACTTCTTCTACTTCTTCTTCTTCTTCTTCTACTACTACTTCTAATTCAATGTAACTGCCCCCGCGAAATATTGGACAAAATTAACTCGGCTAGTAGTGACAACTAAATCCAGAGTATTACAACAAAAGGGCTTTAAACGAGGTAAATTACGAATGTATGTTCTCAATGGCCAAGTGTGGGATTGAATATTAAATTAGTTTACAGCACTGTGAAAACACTATGAAACAACAACAAATAAGACAGACAACTACAGATAGCACCACACATGATGGTTACCTGTTATTATTTAGGGCTGCCTGTATGGATCAGGCTTTTGCCAAAGCGAACCATTTTACTATAATAATAATAGGTATGTATTATATAAACCGTATCGGTGCAATGAGCGACATCTAGTGGCAGATTGTGGAACATTGATCTGATTTTTCTCATGGCAGTTTTGAATCAGAATACCTTTATTAGTCCCACAGAGGGGAAATTTGCAACTCTTTAGAAATGTAGACTCTAGAGACAAACTAGGGGACTTTATGTTTAATCTGTGTCTGTCCATTTGGTGTAGTATGTTATCTTATATTACAGTTTGTCTATATATTATTCACTTTCTTATGAAATGCCAGGTTGTAGGCCTTGGTTTGAACATTCAATCCTGAAAATAAAAAATCAACCAGATTAATTGTTCTTTAATCCTGATATAGAGTAGTAAGTAAGTACATCTGATAGGAAGACGAGTTAATGGATAGAGGAGAAAAGGTTATGGTATAATTACAGAGCCTGTCAATTTATACATTGAGGAAATCAATGTATACATTCAAATCAATGTTAGTCTGTTAACCAAAGTGCAGCCATCTGATAATGTACTATCTATTATTAAAGATCAGAGGAAAAGAACAGAATGAGAGGGGTAAATCCAGAATAAAAATGAAGAAGCAAAGAGATTGTAGAGCAGTGAGAAGGAAAAAAGCTTGGTGTGTCAATTCATTACATTGCCAGTATTTTTCGTTGTGAAAAAAAAATCGCCCCCTCTGATTTTTTAACAGCCCCCTGAGTCATTTCATCCTGGAGCCGGGCATGGCCTCACCAGCCATGAACCTCACCGTCACTGCAGAAGCTTATATATAGAAATCTAAGTTGTTTGTGCCCCACCACTTTTGTACATATAAAAACGCCACTGCACATCGGGTGCGCAGAGGTGGGAGAAGTACTCAGATCTTGTAGTTAAGTAAAAAAATACCATAGTGTAGGAATACTCTGTTACAGTAAAAGTCCTGCATTCAAAATGTTCCTCAAATAAAAGTATAAAAGTAGTGAAAGTAAAAGTAGTCATTGTGCAGATTGGTCCATTCCAGAATAATATATATGATATATTTTATAATTATTGATCATCAAAGCTGGTAAAGGTGCAGCTAGTTTGAATGACTTTGTATACTGCAGTGCAGAGTAGCTTGGAAATTTACTCCAGAGGCCTGTGCTACGAAGCTGGTTCAACCTAACCTGGATATGTTTGAGTTAGCCGGTTGGCCTAATCCAAAACATACGCGCTCTCGCTAAGCTGTCCTACGACGCGGGTTATCACGTGGATCGCTCAAGCCAGCCATGTCCTATCTAGTTAGGTGCGCGTTCACATGAAAGGGGTGGTATTTGGAGCATTTGACCAATCACAAACATGGAGAAGCATACTGACAGCGCAGCGTCATACTTCCTGAATGAAAAGTGAACTATAATATTAGACAAATATGAAGACGTTAAACTTTAAACATCCATGACTTAAACACTTTATCCAGGATACAAGCCACATAGCTGCACCTGCAAGGTGAATACAGCTGGAGAAAAAGTGTTTGAATGGGTACATTAACAGGTTTATGATATCACTGCCCCGTCTAAGACACGAGTGGATCTGACTTTAATTACATTTGTCTCGAGTGTTTCGTCAACTTAATGTGTTGCTTAAAATAATACTTCTGCATACAGTATGTGACACTGACTGTGAGTGTTGCACGGCCAGATACGGCTCAGCTGACTCAGATAAGGAAATATATGATGTGATATGCCGCGGACTGTACTTAATGTTACTCTGATCCGGTTACTTATGTTGTGGCAGATATTTAAGTAAGCTTTCTTAACGCTAATGTTATAATAGTCAGATTGCTCTGAAGATGGGAAGTGATATTCTATTAATGTTCACGTTCACACAGTCGGTGATTTTTGCCGGCCGTCTTTCCTGCAACGGCAGCTTTTCTGTATTTCCTTTCTCCTGTAATATGACTTGATCGCTTGAAACTCCGCACACTGAGCTCTGATTGGTCAGCAGGTGGTGCTTTCACTGAGTTGATCTCTTAGCCTGCAACCTAACCTGCTCCGGAGCAGGTTAGCCGCTCAGCATAAGTTACCATGGAGATCTAGCCTGCTAAAAAGAGAACCAGCTTCGTAGGACCGGAAACCCCGAGTTTTCCCTGAAGTTAGCCGGCTAAGCGAAAATCCTGCTTCGTAGTATACCCCCCAGGTGGAACTAAAGTCTGATATAACACTTGATTATATTTCACATCATTCATCCACATCTGTAAAGTAACTAAATGGATTAAATTCATGTAGTGGAGTAAAAGTACATCATTTACCTCTGAACTGTAGTGGAGTAGAAGTACTAAGTAGTAAAACATTTAAATGTAAAGTACAAGTAACTCAACATTTTACTCAAGTACAGTACAATATAATAACATAATTACACATATTTTATTTATTTATTTCACATGTAAATAAAGCAATGTTAATTCGGTTAACAATTTGTTTAATTTTTCCCTTTAAAAAATAACAAAAAGTACCTACAAGAAACCGTTAAGGTACCGGATCGATAAGAGTAGTAGTACCGTTAAAAACCTTAGCGATACCCATCCCTATATATTACACAAGTAAAGTGTTAAGAGAATAAAATGTTGCTTTACGAATTTCAACACTTGATGCTGTCACATTGATTCCAATTTCAGATACCTGTATTTGCCTAACTGAATTAGTTTAAAGAGAGAAAAGATTTGGACTAAAAGTTGACTAAAATGTAATTTTTATCGACTAAAAGTTGAGTTTTCGTCGACTAAAACTAGACTAAAACTACGAAGGATAGGAATGACTAAAATGTGACTAAAACTAATAACCATTTTCGTCTTAAGACTAAATCTAAAACAGCTGTCAAAATTAACACTGCGATTCACGGACTTTCCGCATAGTAAAAGTGGGGGGGTGTAAATTAATCATTTTAAAAGGTGGGGGGGACTTGTCCCTCATATAATGGCTGTGACGCCCATGCATGAAACTATAAGTGTTAATTATGTCTAAATAACTCAAAATTAGATATTTATATCTAAGAATATGTTTTGGGGTATTGACAGTTCAGCTACCAATAGCAAGGTGATATTGACCTGTATGTTTCATATTTGCACATTTATATTTTTGTAAAATGTGTACTGAAGGTTAGACAGGAAACCGGGTACAGGAAGTAGGAGTAAGTGAACTGAATAACAATGGCAGTAGAAATCCATGAGTAGAGTGCTACTATTTTTCCCTATGCAACCTGAAGACTAAAAGGGTAAATTCCGTCAGAAAGCAATGACTGTAAGTTTAAGCCTTACACTTGTAAGAATTAGTAACATGTATTGTGTTTATGTGATGACATTTGGAGATGTTTAAACACAATGAGAAAATGTGTTAGCATTCGCGCTAGCATTTGCGTTAGCATACACAGTAGCGTTAGCATACATGCTAGCGTTAGCCATACTAGCCAGTATACATGCTTATTGCACAGCTAGCATTAGCTATATTTACCTTGTTTGCACTTAGCAGTCCTATGTGTTAATCTGTGTATGTTACACTTGCATCTATGAGATCATTAAGTGCCTTATAACTTCTTTTTTATAGTTTCACTCCGTTTGAATGTCAGTGGACTGCAAATAAGTCAATAAAGGAGCATGGCTGCTCATTCCCTGGCTCTCAAAAGAGTTTGGCTGGCTGTTTAATCTATGTTCACACTGAGACAGTACAACACATAGAGAGAACAATACACCTATTGGGTAAGTACATACAAGCAGTGCCAGTGCCCAAACACTCTGCTGCAGCAGGGCTGAATGACTTCCGTCCCGTTGCACTTACGGCCCGTCCACACAGCAGCTTTGAACAAATCTTGAAAATCTTGGAGCTGGGCGTGTCTGACAGCTTGGGGATTTTTTGCGAGCAACACGACCAACAACCAATCACATGAATCTCCCGCCCCCGACATACAAAGCAAAAAAAAACGGGGATTTATGCGAGCAATATATATATATATATATATATATATATATTAGGGCCGGGACTCGATTAAAAAAAGTAATCTAATTAATTAGAGGCTTTGTAATTAATTAATCGAAATTAATCGCATTTTTAATCACATATAAATATTTGACCTGAGAACAGTGAGAAGCAATTTTTTTCACATGGATTTTAGTATACCATTATGCGCATTCACACCGCAGTACTTTTCCCACAAAGGTTCATGAGAACTTAGTTCATGAGAACTCTTTGAACCTGGTATGGGGGTGGATTAGGCAAATGAAGCCGCTGACGTCACTTCTTCTTCTGCTTTGGGTTTACTGGCAGGCCGCAAACCACTTCACGGCGTATACTGCCGCCCAAAGTCCCCGGCCGGAAGTCCCCGGAGTTGGGGACTGGCTTCAGTAGAAGCTGCTGGGAGTCCCAGCAGCCTTCCGAGTAAATCGCCAGAACGCCGACACCTCCTCATCTCCACCGCTCCCATGTTTTATGTTGTGTTGCCATAAGTTAGTCTCTCTGCGTTTCTGCGCTGGGCTAATGCTAATAATGCTAATGCGAGGATAATAAAATGGCGGCTTCACAAAACTTTTTGGGAGTTTTACGGGGCGTGGTTTGCAATCCGCCCAGCCAATCAGAAATATAGCTCTTTTCTCACAAGAGAGCCGCACGAAAGTCCCTGCTCTCTAGCAGCTCTCTACTCTCTAGCAGGGACTTTCGTGGGGGTAAAAAGGTTCTCATGAACTAATTTTAGTACCGGCTCTTTTTGGTGTGAACGCGATAAAAGAGGCTAACGTCCACGCTAGCTTCCACGCTAGCTGCTATATGTTTTGCATTGAGGTGATACTTGAGGCTTGATGTGCTGCGGTGATATGCGAATTCCTTTTTGGATAATTTGCACACAACCGTGCTCTTATCGACGCTTCCATCCGTCCGTTTTTTAAAACAACATTTCCCACTGTTGTTCACTGTGGTTTGTTGTTGTCTGAAGTCATGAACGTTAGTTGGTGCTCCAGTATAATCGGTACGCCTGAAACTCATCCAGTGAGAAACGTTCCGCGGTGCAAAAATAAGTGCGATTAAAATGCGTTAATTTTTTTAACGCGTTAATTGTTGTGTAATTAATTAATCTTAATTAACGCGTTAAAGTCCCGGCCCTAATATATATATATATATATATAAACTCCCCAAACAGGCGAAAACCTACCAGTTTCACCCACTGTCTCTGGCACCTCCCTCCATGCCTGGTTCCTCCGGTTTGTATCCCGGTAAATAGTCTGGTCGTAAAGAACCGGGTGATTTGCTACCGTAATTTCTCGTTTGGAATATGAGGAAATGAACTGCGGTCTCGCTCTCCCTGCTTACACGCGGTTTGATTGGCTAGAGCTTCTACTGTCAGATTTGCATAAACGGATCTGATTGGCTGTCGCTTCCAGCTCAGCCTCAAAAGTTGAACATTGTTCAACTTTGGAATCCTGAACATCCTGGAAATCTTCGCCTTGCCCCCCCACAATGCAGTTCGGCGACAAGCGAGGGAAAGTGACGTCATCCCCATTCAAAGTCAATGGGCGGAGACGCGCTGGAAGCAGTGGACAAATCGCCAAAAGCTGCTGTGTGTAAGGGCCGTTACACCCATTCTCATGAAGTGCTTCGAGAAGTTGGTCCTAGCACAGCTTAAATCCCGCCTATCACCGACACTGAACCCCCATACATTTGCATACCGGACTAATAGGAGCACGGAAGATGCTGTTTCCATAACACTTCACACCGTCCTCTCACATCTGGAAAAAACCAGCTCCTATGCAAGACTGCTGTTTATCGACTTCAGTTCAGCCTTCAACACCGTCATCCCCTCCAAACTAATCACAAAACTCAACGACCTGGGCATCAACGCCCCCCTTTGTAATTGGATTTTAGACTTTCTAACCAACAGACCCCAGCATGTCAGGTTAGATAATCTCTCTTCCATGACTAGGGCTGCAACAACTAATCGACTTAATCGATTAAAATCGATGACCAAATTAGTTGCCAACTAATTCAGTCGTCGATTCGTTGGTGACGTCATCACGTGTGTTTTACACGCCGTTAAGCTCCAACGTTATCGGTCTTTTTATCGGTACTGGAGACATTTAAAAAATATATGCCATGTATTATTGCTACAAAAACATTATATCGCAGTCTTAGTGTCGCCAACTCGTTTCTAATATGCAAAAAGACAAAAATATGCGTCTATGGTGTATTTTCGATCTTTCCAATCGAGACAAGATCTCTCTCCCCCATCTGTGTGCGAGGGGGCGGGGCAGTTTACACACACGCGGCTGCTACATGCAGCAACACACGGCGGGGATGGCGGAGAGAAGCGCTCCAAGGTGTGGTTAAATGTTACCCGTCTCGATGTGGACAATGCTCTTTGCCAATAGTGCAATAAGAGTATAGCATGTAAGGGGCGGTAACACGAGCAATTTGTCTAAATTTAGCAAAAGTGCACCACATTCAGACGGAGAAATGCACCGGGTTCGACTGCCTATCTAGTAGCTCTGTAGCCCCCCCCCCATCCACGAGTAACTTTTCCGCGTCAGGTATATTATGTATGCTAGCAGCAACACACGGAGTTAACTCAATTATACAAACATGGGTTAATGATTAGAGGTAACTTAGAGGTTATTTATTTTGTTAAAGTTTCAGCTATTCTGTTTACAATTATGTTATCACATTATTTAATACGATTTGTTAAAACATTGTTGTTTCTTTTGATGTGAAATATTATTTATTTAATTTAAATAAAAAGCTATGTTAATTCTGTTCACAATTTGTTTAGTTAATTTCATAATATATGTATTTTTGAATCAAGTATTCATCTTTATTGTCTTCATTGTTAGTTTCCACATGACTAAAACAACCTCAAGCTAAATCTAAAAGTTGATGGCTAAATAAGAGCGTTTGAGAAATTGTGCAAGGCATAATAGTCCGAATAGTCAATTAATCGTTTCATTAATCGATAGATTAATCGATTATCAAATTAGTCGTTTGTTGCAGCCAAGCGGCAAACTCTGGGGAAGAGCCGGGATGCCAATACGGAAGTGCCACACACTGCAGTTCATATATTGGCCGATAGGCGATGGCTGCAGAAAGGAGCAATTTCCATAGACCCCCATGTTAAAAT
This sequence comes from Gymnodraco acuticeps, assembly GCF_902827175.1. Taxonomy (NCBI): domain Eukaryota; kingdom Metazoa; phylum Chordata; class Actinopteri; order Perciformes; family Bathydraconidae; genus Gymnodraco; species Gymnodraco acuticeps. The sequence goes on along the minus strand of NW_022989941.1, from coordinate 56,947 downwards.
GCCCAACTTTACAGCAGAAAAAAACATGTTTCTACCCCTGGCTCCATACATTTTTATTATCGATATAGTTAGATTCCACCTTCATGATTATGAATCTGTGAGTGAATTGTTTTCTAACACGACCCTTTTATTTATATTAGGTCTTAACGTTTTTGCATAAATTAGGGCGTGGTCACTTTGATGGACACGTACATGCCTCACTGTCAGCTAACAGCAACTTGTCCACTCTGCTAGGCTGCAACCATAGAGGCTACAACGTTAGTTAGTCATAGTCATACTTGACCCTTTAGCTTTAGCCGTGTTCGTGGTGATTGTGCCTTTTAGGGAATATTGTTACAAATACCAGACAATTCAAATGTCGTGCTGTGCGCTTGAATGTACTAACAGAACTTCCAAGAAGTCTAAAATGATAATATTATACATGTTAACCCCGTTCGCAGGTGTTTGTGTGCTTGGTAGCTTAGCTTGTTACTTATTAGCCAGCTAAGGACGTAACCCTTTATGCATACATATACATTTTAGTTTATGATTCAGCCTTGGGTAAGACTTTTATAGTCTATGGCTATGACGCCCATAATGCTAAACGGGAGCAAATGTTAATAGGAGACCCAATTATCCCAGTGGTGGCCGCCGGAGCTAACGGAGCCGCAGGGGGCTAGCTCCAGCCGGCGTCCCGGAGCTAGCCCACTGCGGCTCCGTTAGGTCCGGGCGGTGGAGTCCGTCGTTATAACTGGAGATCAAGGAATGCAGTGAAACGCAGACTTGGTTCGTCTGCTGTAGTATTAGCTAAATAAATTGAACAAGGCGTATTAAGCTGAACATCGCCACAATTGTTCTGCTCTGTATCGGTACTTATTTTCTTAACGTGTGAATGACAAGCATTAAGATAACAAAATATAGCTAATTCTCTTGCCGATTGTCTCATTTGATTATGAATGTAACGTTTATATAGGGGAACTACACTGTTAGCAGTAACTTGGTATACATGTATTTCATGTTAGCTTAGCTTCTTAGCCTGAGCTAGCTCTGTTTACTTCCAGTTCGGAGGCAGCAGGTCCCGCCTCGGCTCTGCCTCTTTGCCCTTATTTGGAGCAGGCAGGATTAGACTCTTACGTTGCTGTCAAGCCGTTAGTGGCCGACTCCGCCTACTAAGGGCTTCACGGCAACTCTGCAGAATTCTATGGGTGACGTCACGGACACTACATCCATTAATATATACGGTCTATGGTTGCAGCCCTATCCATGACCCTCAGCCTAAATACCGGTGTCCCACAAGGCTGCGTGCTGAGCCCCCTCCTCTACTCCATCTTCACCCACGACTGCACCGTTGTGTCGTCTGCATACTTAATGATGGTGTTTGAACCATGTACATGTACATGGGGGTACATGGTTCAAACACCATCATCAAGTATGCAGACGACACAACGGTGATCGGCCTCATCCACAACAACGATGAGACGGCCTACAGGGAGGAGGTTCAGCATCTGACTGAGTGGTGTGCTGACAATAACCTGGCCCTTAACACAACAAAAACAAAATAACTAATTGTGGTAATTGTTGTATGGGAACTGCACAATGCTCAACAGGAAGGCAGTGCAGAGGGTGACGGAAATCGCCCAACGCATCATCGGTGTCCCACTCCCTGCCATCGAGGACATCCAGGGGATACAGTGTATACAGAGGGCGCACAACATCTTCAAAGACACCTCTCATCCTGCAAACTATCTGTTCGTCCTCCTACCCTCGGGGAGGCACCTCAGGAGCCTCCAGTCCAAGACCAGCAGGTTCACGGTCAGCTTCTTCCCCGGGGCTGTTACCCTGTTGAACTCTGCCCGCTGATAGACTCAAGCCCATACCCACCTGTTTATATATTTTACTGTCAATGCCGTTTACACTGTATAGATTAATATGTTTATAGCCTATTTATAATTATTCTATTTATAATAATTCCATGTATAATTATTCTTATTATGTAGACTCCTGCACTGCTATTTTGCACTTCTGGTCAGATGCCTAAACTTACATTTCGTCACTAGTACATGTACTACGTAATGACAATAAAGTTGAATCTGAATCTGAATCTGAATGATCACAAATACATAAACTCTGTTAAAAATCAGTTTTATTAAAAAGTACAGGCTGCATATGTGTTCTCAGCCTTGGAGAAACTTGACATGTTTTGGGATGTATCTGAACCTCTCTTTAGTGGTTCATTCATAAAACCGATATTTCAACGTGAGCCTACTTTGTTCATGTACTGTTGAGGTTCATTTCAGTAGTTGTGTGCTATAGGCTAATGTATTTACAAAGTGTGAAGAGGAGGCAACTTTAGAATAGGGAACCTGTTCAGGTCAATTAGAGTCAAACTACTAGCTTATTGGTTATTAGACCCTCCAGAAAAACGCGATCATGCGATCGCATAATTTACCGCATAATCAGCAAAATGGTGCAGATTTTTAAAAGGGCGCATAATCCCCGCATTTTTCCACACAAAGTTGAGACGAAAAAAAAGTTATGTAGTAGTTAATTTAATGTTTTCTGCGACGTCATCAGCTCGCGCATCACAGAAGGTAAACAACACAGTAGAGTGAACGTGTGGAACTCACATGAGAGAAAACACCAAGATGAAAAAATCATAATCCATCTCATTTACCGACGAACATTTCTGCTAAAGACCGGGCAAAGCAGTACCCCGATGTCTTGCACGAAAGTGGGGGGAAACTATTCTGCACCCCGTGCAACTGTGTATTGGAGCATAAGAGAACATCGACGGTGACAACCCACTTTGATTAATTCAAACATTCGAAAATGCTTTCTGCTGCTGCGGACAAGAAAGCCAAACAACTCACGTTCACCGAGGCATCAACCTCCAAAACCCTTTCGAGGGCTACAAGAAATGAGGTGAGAAGCCTACAAGATTGAAGCTGGTCAGATAACGAACGAGTAAATGAAAACAGAATGAGGTGTGTGTGTGTGTGTGTGTGTGTGTGTGTGTGTGTGTGGTGTGTGTGTGTGTGTGTGTGTGTGTGTGTGTGTGTTGTGTGTGTGTGTGTGTGTGGTGTGTGTGTGTGTGTGTGTGTGTGTGGTGTGTGTGTGTGTGTGTGTGTGGTGTGTGTGTGTGTGTGTGTGTGTGTGATGTGTGTGTGTGTGTCAGCCAGAGGGTGTGTTTGAATTATTAAGCAGGGGCGCCCAGCAGGTGAGGCTGTGTGTGTTCTTTTCATCCCTTGCACACACTGCTTCTAATTAGTTGTGAGCCCCCACCTGTCTGAGGGAGCATGAGAAAGAATAATTAAGCTCCCTCTGCCTGGACTGGGGCTGTGTGTCCGTCTCTGAGGAGAAACACGAGGAAGGAGGGGACTCCAGCTGCTGATTGTGTACAAAGACTTAATTTTCACACTTCTTTTGAGAAAACTGGTCGAGAATTAAGAGTAAATCCTAAAAATGAACTGCAATGGAGAGAAGAAATTGAAAACAAATGTTAAAGAGAACATGTAACTCCGAGGTGAAGTGAAAAGAGAGCAGCCTGTTATGAGACTCACTGTGGCTGTCCCTCCTGAGAGTGGAGGTGTTTGTTGTGGGGCTGGAGGTTACCAGCATGAGGTCACAGCCATTTGGAAAGGTTGAGCGGCTGTTTAATAATTCACCACTACACCATCGCACTGCAGAGATGAGCTCTCCCTTTACTCACTTTAATACGACTTCACTCTCCTACAGCTGTTTTTTAGGTTTATTAACCACTATTATCCGGCACTACAGTTCCACGAAGTTTCTTATTGTTATTTTTGAATGAAATGACTACAGTGCCTGTCATGTTGAAGACAGATATAGCAGCCAGCCTACAGAAGTTGGAGTTTGTGGAGACCAAAACAGAGCTAATATTTTACATAATACATATGTTAGGAGGCTGTGGCTCAGTAGTGTAGTGCGTAAATCTTCGTATCAGGGGAGCACAAGTTCAATCCCCACTGCAGTCAGCATGTCGTTGTGTCCCTGGGCAAGACACTTCCCCCCAAATTCCTCCTGTAGGGATTGTCCACAGTATGGAATGTACAGTGTGTGTCGCTTTTGATAAAAGCGTCTAACAAGTGACATGTAATGTTTGTAATATTTAAATGCATCAGGAAGACACAAGCACAACTCATTAGGCAATGTTTTGCTAACATGTTCAGACGTTGGGGGTATAGCTGAAAACAACAATATGAAATATACAAAATTACACTTTTGCATTCAGTTACAATCTTCCGTGCAGTGTGAAAGACATCTTTACCAACTTTATAATTGCCTCTTTAAACCTCTTTGTACAGTTGTACAATTGATTTTAAGCCAGGCGTTATATTCAAGTTTATTTAGTATTTATACCCAGGTTAAAAAAAGCTTATATTTTGGTACATGAAGACAATCATGAGATCATACATGAATCCATGTTTGAGGCAGCCAGAGAAGGCGCCATATTTTGGACAATTGTGAGAGCGTTGCAGAGATGAACTGACAACATTAGTGTGTGTGTGTGTGTGTGTGTGTGTGTGTGTGTGTGTGTGTGTGTGTGTGTGTGTGTGTGTGTGTGTGTGTGTGTGTGTGTGTGTGTGTGTGTGTGTGTGTTCCTAAAATGGGAGGATCAAAGTGTCTGCTTTAACAGACGAAAGCCAATCACAGATGAGAGAAAGCTGCCTCAACAGGCCTTTGCTAGTGAACGCATGAACACACACACACACACACACACACCTGAAAACACTGTCAACATAGACCTCCCACACATTTTATCACTGACAAAACACACACACAGAGCTACAGTATGATCACTTCATGTCATGCTCAGCTTCACAAAACTGAAAAAGCTTGAAGACACCTGCTGTGTGGCATTGTCATTTGTGTACATGTTTTAAGGTAGACACTACACTATATGTGCTTCTGGCCTACTTTTCCACACAGAAAACTGATCAGATATTAATAAGGCACAATTAATAAGCAACATTGATTATTGTATTTCTTTCAGTTAATTCTTATCAATTTCCATCAGAAGTAGAGGATGGAAAGATAATGACTTGTTTTGGACTTGAAATACAAATTCATGACTTTGGAGTTTGTAGGCCAAACCAGTGACCTACAAAACAATGGAGCACTGCATCGGCTCTGGCAGTGTTTAAGGAATTGTTAATGGAAAATAAACTGTCAAAAGACTTGGACAGTTAAACAAAACCCTGATCAGTGAGTCAAGTCATTGGTTTATTTAGTATGTGGCCGTGTAATAAGTGGGTTAATGAGCAGCGACTGCCCGACAGGGCGATCATTGAGCCAGAAGCGATTATATATATATTATAACTTCTTAAACACTTCCCCACAATCCCCCGTTTGCACAAAAGCATTATGTCTTTAGCACTTTCACAATTAGGTGATGTATTGAAATGTTTTTATACGGAAAGGAATCTGCGACAGCTCTTGGTGATTTTCACTCACAAAGGACCTAGTGTTGGACATTATTGTTTGGTCACATTTCAAGCTGAGTATTATAGATCTGTTTCCCCAAATATATTTTGGTGTGACAGAAGAAGTGAAAATATGTGTTCAGGAAATTGGACAAAACTATTGTTTGATAATGACAATTAGAATTATATTTGAACAATGTTTACCTCATGATCAGTTTGCACTGAGGAGTTTAAAGTCAGTAGAAGAGGAGAGACTGTTGCATTTCTCTAAGCTGTAATAGGGTTTTTGTGTGTGTGCGCGTGTGTGTAATTAGCGGTAAGTGCTCTGCCTTGTGTATATGGAGATAAGGTAAATCTACAAAGAGACATTCACCTCCTCTTAAATCACTCTGTTATTATCTCCGTCTGTTTGAATGTCTTCCTTTTTATTTCCACACTGAGAGCTTTTTCTCTGCGCTCTAGTATCTGCTGTTTACTGTCAACATGTTGACGTGGTTCCACCGCTGCTGTTGATAATTACAGTTGAGACTTTATAACAGTTACCTGCTCTGTGTACTGTATGAAGTACTGCAACATGGTTAAATGATGAAAACTGTGGGTAAGAGCACACAGCTCATAATTTGGAGGAGATGGAAGATTGGAAGTATTAAACACTGAATATAAAGGTGTTTCCATAACTTCTGAGTTCTTTCTTGGTTCTGATAAAACAAAGATTTGTTCTTTTAATACTTTCACATCCCATCCTTTTTCTGTCCCTGTAAAAAAAGAGTATTTCAAAATGTTGATCTGTGCCAAAGAGTGTCATGTGACCTGCAGTTCAGACTTTGACCACTAGGTTGACATTTCTGCACCATGCAGAAATGTGCTAGAGGCAAATCAAATACAAATGCAAGTGTATCTTCCTGGTAGATCGCTTTCCTGACATAACCAGTATATTTAGTTGATTAGGCAAAGTGGAAATGTTTTATCCTCATTTCCACTTTGTACAATCTTGTCTTAAATTATTGTAACTTGCTGTGCTGTGTTTTGGCTTCTATAACGCCTCCTTTTCAACTCGTATTATATAAGAGTACACCCGTGTTCAATGACAGAAAAAAACATTTTATTACAGATAAATTCAAGTGATTGAATATAAAAAATGAACCCCCCATTTTATTCAACTTTCGATTTAGGTTTTGTATGCTAACCATATACGTCAGCAACGTAACAATGCTCAAATTCAATATGTGTACAACTAGTGTCCTAGTTTCTTTTTCGATATTCAATTACACTATCATCCACTTAGTCCAGAAGCTGAATTGAAGGAAAAAATATCTTGACTCATTTTCACGGAATAGCTTGCATAAAATGTAGACTTCCTGTTGGAAGATGCTTACGGTCCGTCCAAAGCCTGCCGCAAAAGATCCATTTTTTAGATATATGCGATGAAATGTCTTGGGCTGAAAAAAGGTTTGAACACACACGCATCGAACAGTCTGTAAACATTGCATAAAACTTGTGTTTGTTTTTTTTCAAACTGAGCTTCCTGTACCATATTCCATGTCTCAGAAATACATGACACAACACCTGAACAATGCTACGCCTCATTTTAAGCCAGGTTTTTTAGGTTGGAAAGCAAACTTATTGGAAAGATTGACTTTTGACACAGTTTGTACTGCATTTAGGTGGTGTATTCATGAAGCTGTATTTCTGATTTAGTTTCTTTCTTTCTATTCTATCTATTTCTATTATATTGGTAATATTTTACCAATAACCAATGTACCCGGTTGTTCTGACCAAGTATTGCCTGTGTATAAGTACACTGATAAACATCATGATAGTGATGATTTCAAACACATCATCAAATCCTTCCCCTACCTGACTGTACTCTTTAGAGATCATAAAAGAACACGTTTAAAACATTAGGTGAGTGTGACACCTATAGTGGAAACGTAGAATAGCAACCCCAGTGTGGCTGTGTGTACTTTAGGTAACAACCAAAGTGTGGGTTTTTATACTCTTTTGATTCTAGTGCAGAGTGTGCCTTCCTCTCAGACAGAAAGACATTAAGATTGCAGCAATCTGAGCAGACGAGCTTGAACTCTGAAGTGACACAAGCTTTTGGCATTCAGATACAGCCCACACACACACACACACACACACAGATACCAAGGGCAGGGGGTGTACACAGTCAGTTTGCCAACGTTTTCAGACTACAGATTAGCGGTGAAATAAGAGCTGTGGTTTCGCTCGGGGGCCTGGCAGCAGCTCGGGTCAAACAAATCAAGCGCTCGCTTTGTTTTAGTCTCAGTTCAAAGCGTGTGTGTGTTGGCTGAAACTCGTCAAGGCTGCGGACACTTTGCTTTAAATATTGAGATTAAATAGTGTGTGTGTGTGTGTGTGTGTGTGTGTGTGTGTGTGTGTGTGTGTGTGTGTGTGTGTGTGTGTGTGTGTGTGTGTGTGTGTGTGTGTGTGTGTGTGTGTGTGTGTGTGTGTGTGTGTGTGTGTGTGTGTGTGTGTGTTCGTTCTGTTTTCTCAGCTGCCACAGTAGAAGATATAACTTCCCAGATATTCCTCCAGAGCTCCACAGAGGCTGATAAATCTGCCAACATATGTTTGTTAAACCTTAACGAATTACAGGGGGGATCAGTAGACTAGTGCTTCTGAACTGTAATATGTGTAACATACAGTTCAAATACAGTTTATAACACGTTAAAGGTCCCATGTCATGACAATTTCTACTGATCCTAATTCCATTGTTGAGGTCTACTAGAATAGATTTACACTGTGCAATTTTCCAAACTCACATTGGTTTCTCATACAGCATCTCTGTATAGTATGTGTATTCACTCTCTGTCCTAAACGGCTTGTTGGAGCTCCTACCCCCCCCCCCCCTCCCTGTGAGCCCACTGTGCTCTGATTGGTCGGCTCGCCCACTTTGTTCTGATGAGTCCACCACCGTTACAGCGGAACATCAGTGATTATGTGTTACAATGGCGTTTGTTAGCAACCAGGAAATGACACCAGTAATGACAAATATATGAGAATGCTCCGTGGGGTCTGGGTGCCGTGTTGGCGGGACGTTGCGGGGCTCGCTGCTGCGAGGAGCGGACAGTGTGAGCTGGATTACTGGGGTCGTTTCCTGGTTGCTGAGTGGGGTCAGCGAGACACCGCGAAACTCACCTGAACTAAATTCCCTTACACACCAAGCCGATTTCGGCCGTCGATAGATGTCGGGCCGTCGATGAGCGTGGTGTCGCCCTACTCAGATTGGTGTGTCTTGGTGTGTAATGCACCGTCGTGTGTTTTAGGCCGTGCCGACACCTTCCGCCGCCGATTCGACATGTTGAATCGGGAGGCTGTCGGCTAAAGGCCGTCGGCCAAATAAATCACTCTGATTGGCTGTTCAGCTAGCGAATCAGTGCATGAGAAGCGAAACGGAAGTGAGGGACCCAAACAAACTATTAAGAAGGCAAATCTGAGAATTCATTTAACTCCAGCTCTCGACACAGGTTCGGGAAAGCCCCATGAGCTTCTCGCTGTAGAGTGAAAATGGAACGCACACGCTATTTGTTGTTTGTTTATATGTTCTTCTTCTCTCGGTGTATCACGCAGTCTGTCTTCCGGTTGTTGCCTCTTTTGAATGATGAATACACACTACCGCCGCCTGCTGGTAAGGAGAGTTATTGCCACTCATGCATGCGCAGTTCGTACGTGCAACTCGTATGGGCCAAGACGCAGGAGACGTGAGGCGACGTTCCGTCGGGACGTGTTCTTTGGTGTCAGTTTGGTGTGTAAGGACCTTAACAGCCAGGCTGTGAGTGTGTGTGCTCGGGCTCAGTTCAGGCTGAGAAATCCGCGGAGCCGCAGCTAAGAAAATATAAGGCTGAGTGTGTGTGTGTGAGGAGCTCCACGGATTGGTCCATTTGGTCCTGGGCATGGTTACGTCACTATACTCAGGAAGAAAAACATTGAAAAAGAGAAATGTCCAACGAGGCGTTCTGGGGCAGCATAGACACGTCTTCTCTGTGTTAGAGTTTTACTCCCTACAGCAGGCCTATTCAAATGGCGGCCCGCGGGCCAGATGCGGCCCAGAACCAACTCCCGAGTGGCCCAGCCTCCCGTGGCCAAATTCCTACACTAGTACAGACCATGAACGCAACACTCCGCGTTGCATAGAAACCACCAAACCAAAACGCAGCACGTTTTTTGAAAGTGCATCTAGTGGTGCTAGTAACGGTGGTCCTATGGTAGCAACTCTAAAACATGTCTCTCTCAACTCTGAAGCGTAAACAGAGACAAAACGGTCATTGATCTTGTCGAGCAGATGCGCGAGTCATTGCCCAAGTCAAGCTGGACCTTTTCGCGACCGACTTCAATACGGGTCGGATGTTGCATTTTCCGACGCTCCACAAACACATCACATCCCCATCACATCCCTAGCACAAATCACGGATGTGATGACAGATTTCATTGCGAGGTTGAAAGAGAACTTTGCCGGTCGATTGGATGGACTTGCTCTGCCCACAGAGGTGATGGGCTTTGCCAGAGACCCCTTCACTGTTGCAATAGAGGGGGGACGTATCAACCAGAGCAAAGGAAGTGGTCCCCTCCATCGACGAGGGGAAATTTACACTGGAACTTATTGACATGCATTCATCCGTAACCATGGCACAAGACCAGCGCACTAACGGGCCAGCGAAGTTTTGGAGTGATGTCAAAAAACAACAGTTCCCTAACGTTCAGAAAGTAGCGATCTGTGTGCTCAGTATGTTTGGATCAACATACAAATGTGAATCAAGCTTTTCACACATGAACTCAATAAAAAGTAGCACTCGCTGCTCCCTGACTGACCGCACTCTTCACCAATGTCTTAGAATTGCATTGACATCCTATGAGCCAAAAATCACTGCTCTTGTTCAAAACAAAAAATGTCACTTCTCCCATTGAGAAAGTCAGCGATGACAAATCACAAATGAGGTGATAGTAAGCACCTAGTTTACTATAGTAGACGTGTAGTGTAGTACTCATTCATATGTTAGTTACCCTTATCCCTTGGTATATGTTATGTTGTTATGTTCTTGTTTGTGCACTGAAGGGTTTGACAGTTGTTTTTGTGTTTAAATGCACTTTGTAATGTGTCAGGTCAAATGTGACCAAAACGTATGATTTTTTTGTTATTACTTGAAAAGTGAAAAAATAGTATTGCTAGAGTACTACCTCTTTTTGTTACATTGGAGCTCTTTAACTGTTTGTTAATGCACTTTTTGATGTGCATGTGTCATATGTATCCAATTTTATTTTGTATGTGAGAACATTTATTAAGACTGCTATTATTGTATTCAGTTAAATGCACTTCGTGATGTGCCTGGTTAAAAAAAAAATAACCTGAATATTTGACTTCTAAAGCAAACAAATGTAATGCTACAACTGTGTACTTTTTTTTTTTTATGCACTTTGAGATGCCTCAGATTCTGTTAAATTAATGCTAATTTGTTGTGTTTTTATGCACTTTTTGACGTACCTTTGTTAGATGAACAATTAATACAAATGGCATGTTTTTCATCGCAGTAATATGTGTTGGTTTAGAATTTGTCATTACCCGCTTTTTACAGGCCGCTGAATGTCTGGCCCAGCTGAATTTTGTAGTTATAAAATCTGGCCCAACTGAATGTGTAATTGAATAGCCCTGCCCTACAGGGTGCACTTTGAGTGTTTGTGACTCTGCAGACCGTTGACATGCATAAAAAGCTACATAACACACAAGGGGACGGGTAATAACCGGAAAAGCATGACATGGGACCTTTAACACTTGCAAAATAAGTACATTTTCGACCTTACCTTGTGTATGTGTCATCATCTTATCTGATTTTTTTAAATGTTTAAATCAGCTGAATAATGACTATTTATAAAATAAACTGTAGTTTAGTTTGTTGTTGGTAAATAATAGTTGTTTGCAGTCAACCTTTTCTACTCATCATTTTTACAATGGGATGAGTAGTAACAAAGGTATGGACACCAATTAAAATGAATTTTTTAAAAGCCCACTGTATCTAATAATCGTAAAGTTTTTGGTTTTGTCCCAGCACTGCAGCCAACATGTCGATCGTAACCCCAAATTGCTCCTGATGGCATGGCTAACGATGTGTGAATGTGAGGTTTCTTCAGCATGCGGCACCCTTCATGGTAAAAGTTAATGGATGAATGATGACTTGCATATGTTAAGCGCTATAGGAGTTGTAAAGACGTACAGGGATATATAAATGCAGTCAATTGACCATTTAGAAGCCATTCTTAATTTCACTTGTTGAAGGTTACACAGTGAAAATATATGTAATATTCCCAAAAATAATGTATACTTGCAAGTTGCAACTGTGTTTGAATCTGCAGCAGCTTACTGAGTGGAGGTCAAAGCAGCTGACAGCACAGCAGCTGTTTCCCTGCTGATGATTGACAGTTATCACTGTCCATGACAACACATACACTCCCAGCGGGACACCAGCTATAACCGTTACAGGTCAACAAAAAGCACCAAACCACCACTGGACCCACACTGGTCAAAGATCATGTGTCTACAGTGTGAAACAGAAGCATAGGCCCTGAAATCAAACTTTAATTCACACATTGCAGTGTTGTAAAACAAGTAATCCTAAAAGTTCATTCCACTAAATTATAAATGATGCGACTATCTGATACATGATAGTACAATCCAAGCAGCAGCAAACTGATACATGGGTCTAACTTCAGGACGTAATGAGAGAGGGGAGATATTCCCAGAATGCCTTTTAAAAGAATCCTAAGACTGTACTGTAAACACCCCCCCCCCCCCCCACACACACACATACGCACACACACCACACACACACACACACCCCCCCTGCAGAAGGCATCCTAAGACTGCAGGCTGCACTGCCTGGCATCTCTGCCCCCCCCCCTGTTTCTGTGTGTGGTATTCCAGGACCGTAAGACCTGTGAAGAATTCTGTTTACTCCTTGCTAAAAACTCCCACCTTACACCGTACCCACTTAAAGGAGAATGCCAACAAGATTTTTGAATTTTTTAGAGAGGCTGGACCTAATATCCAACAAAAATGGATAAGTGAATCTTATTTCCTGTATTTAGTGAAATATAGGATCAAATTGGTTCTCGTCCTCTCCAGAAATAACCAGTATACCCAAAAATCTTAGTAATGATAAATATAGTTTTTTGCACCTCAGTTGTGCTTGGAGACAATTTTCAGACATCTACAACTATCATTAATAGGAAATGGAAGTCTTTGTTAATTGTTTGTGATATAGTCTGCTTTGATACATTTTTGAAGTTGTGCTTTTACTTTTTGACCCATTTGTTATTATATTTGTGTTAATTGTTTTGTACCCTTTATTATTATTTTTGTAGTAAACTTCCCTTTTATCACATATTCTGGAGTCTGCCACGCCCTGTAAACACTGTACATCTTTGGAAGTGGTTATGTAGCGTGAGAGGTGAAACCCAGGGCAAACAGGGTCCTGCTGCTGCGTCTCATAAATCTCACTGCTGAGAGTGTACACAGTATGAACTGAAGCTGACTCCTATCAGTGTCAAAGGGCTTTGTGAATGATGCAAAAATATTAGCCGGCATGTGAGTGAGGGCCATAATATAGTAAGGGGACATTCTCAAGGGTGAACTACTGGGATATCAGAAAAAAAACACAAGAAGCGGATTAAGATGTCAAGAGAATGAGTCCTAAAACCAGGAAATGAGATAGCATTTTACTACATGCGATGAGGACAAGATTTTCATGTTTTGTTCTGTGACATAAAATACGTCAGTAAATACCCCACTCGTGAATGGCTGAAGCTTCTATGTCATAAAAACAGCAGTTACTAACCAGTGACTAAAGGCGGCTAGGTGAAGATTAGCCGCCTTTAGCTTAGCGGTGTTGAAGCACAGCTATGCAACAGTGGTGTATAGGTTTTAGCCTAGTGTTACATTTGTACTTAATGCATAACATGGTGGACTAAAGGTGTGTTTTGTATTTGCAGCCTTTTGTTTGTGCAGTGCTTCAAGTAAGCGCTGCTCATGTTTCGTCAAGTTAGTGAATGTTTTCTAAAGTCAAGTTGGTTAATATGTTTATTCATTTTCATGTGTTTTGTGTGTTTCTTTATTTGCATTGCAGGGCGTTTCTTTGGAAATGTTTTAGGCTGTTGTAACAGGTTTGCCGGCCACCAAATCAAAGTGTTAATATGTGGAGACTCTCCTGCTAAACAAATGGTGCAAGTATCATAACTAGAGTTTGCCAAAGATCCTATTTTCGGTAATATTCGAAAATTGTTGAAAAATCTGGTTGGTTGGTTGGTTTAGCAGTGGTACTTTCCCCTGCAGGTTTTAGTACATAAACAAGCTGTAAACTGAATCTGATGAATACAGGGTGGTAAAGATCCTGAGGAAGTCTTTCTGTGTGAAGTAGTTCATGTGAAAGAGAAGTTGGCGTGCAGTCTCTCCAGAGCAGCTCAATGTGACCTCTGTGACGTGTGGCTAATGAGCTGTAACTTGGTATTTGGAGCCTCGGCATTGAGAGATGGACGGCAGCGACACTTCTTCTGCTTGTTGACATGCAAATCGTATTGAAGTGGTAAAGTGACCTTGTGCTACATGAGAGAAAGAGAGATGCTGATGCAACCACCGGGCAACACTATGCAGCTGTTTGACCGTTACCTGATTGGTTACCTGTGAAGGCTGTTCGGCCAATCAGACTACAGGCAAGCTGTGACATCATGACTCTACTTTTTGTGGAAGTTTAACATGTTTTTGTGAGCTGATTTTCAATGAGGTCACAGTGATGAAGGTGTCACAGTGAGATGTAATCACAACATTAGAGCTCAGAAAGGGAAATATAATAATAATGAGCCGTCCACACTCAGAATGATAACTAAAAATGTGTTTAAAAGTTGTTTCGATCAAGTGGAAGGCAGAGTCCATTGTTGTTGTTGATACATTGTTGCTCTTACAATGGTTGTGCTTGTTTGAAGCAAATATATCTGCATTCTCCTTGTTGTCCTGAGATTGTATTTATTGTAAGTCACTTTGGATATAAGTGTCACCTAAATTAAAGACGGAATAAATAAACGACAGCCTATCAAAATCCATCTATATTTCTTTCCTAACCTCTGTGGTGTAACAGCAGCAGCTACTTTTCAGTTTTCTTATTCAATATTAATAAGATAAATAAATGCTAAATCAAGTGTTTTCTAAAAGCCGTATCTGCCATAACTGACTACGTCTGTTAACTTATGGCATAAATTCAAATATTTGTATAACTTTTCTACAAGGCAACTTAACCCTTCTCTTGCGTTTCGGGTCAAAAGTGACCGAATGACTTTTATTTTAATCATAAATATTGTGTTTTTCATCCGATTGCCTCAATACCTTATGTTATCCTCCACACTAGGCCTCTGAACATATACACTTGATGATCACCACTTGCATTGCATTTTTAGTGATTTATTCAACACTGAAACCCCCTTGACGTTTCCGGTCAAAATTTACCGCCATAGAAAATGAATGGGTATGAGTGTATTATGTTCATCCTGCAGATGGAATACATCTATACACACACACACACACACACACACACACACACACACACACACACACACGATGGGAACCTCTCCCTTTCTCAAGCTGTATGATACAATGTATCATACCTTCTCACAGGTGCAGCTCTGTGCCCCTCGAGAAACACAAACCTCTCACTTTCTCGCGCTAAATGCGCCTCCCTTACTGGCTCTCAAGTTATATTTGTACCTTGCTCACATTTGACTCATTGACACAATGAGCAGGCGACCGATTAGGCGATTTTCTGTACGAGGGGCTCTGGACACATTTTTGAACCAGATGAAGAGGAGATTGAGGAAGATGTCTCAGAAATGGAAGACAACAGCGATCCAGACTATGAGCCTACAACAGACCAGGAAGAGGCCCCTGAGGGAGAGGAGGGGGAGGCCCCTGAGGGAGAGGCCCCTGAGATAGAGGCCCCTGAGATAGAGGCCCCTGAGATAGAGGCCCCTGAGATAGAGGCCCCTGAGGGAGAGGAGCCTGAGGTGACATTCCACAATTTTGCATTGCCAACTATGTGCGTGAACACACGTGAACACACGTGAACACACACACACACACACACACACACACGTTCTGTTATGGTATATTTCTCTTTCAATAAATGTTCATTGAGGAAAACAGTATCAGTGTCTTATTTTATATTCATCACAGTGAATGCTGAACTTGATGGGCCCACCGGTGGGTCCGGACCATGACATGAAACCTGGCTTGCTTGTATCAAATCAATACATCCCATACATCATTGGAACGGGAAGAATCTCAGCTACAACACTAACGCATTTCCATCTCCAGTAAACACAGCCTACATGGCAAGCATTTTTATAATATACAGTAATGTAAAATAAGCACTATCTTTGAACTTACTGCCAAAAATAATATAAAATTCACCCCTGGTTCTATTCTGTCTGTCATCCCTTGATTCTACTTGCTTTGACTGTTCAAATGAGATGTCAACCATCAAAATTGGATAAGGGTTCCAGAGATATCACTGTGCAAAACATACTGGTACATTTTGACCGAAAATAGCATGGGAAGGGGGGTATGACCTAACGCAAGAGAAGGGTTAATAAGGCTTAAATTGCGCAATATTACACATGACAGGACCAAATCCCCCCCCTCACGGTTTGAGTGACAATACATGCAGTGACCTCTGTAACAGCAAGAATGTAGGAGGCGTATGGCGCAGTGGACTAGTGCGTTGGTGTTCAGATCAGGGCAGCACAGGTTCGAACCCCCTGCAGTCAGCATGTCGTTGTGTCCCTGAGACACTTCACCCCAAATTGCTCCTGTGGGGATTGCCCACAGTATTGAGTATGTAAGTCGCTTTGGATAAAAGCGTCTGACAAGTGACATGTAATGTAAAATGTAGACAAAATAAAGTTTTTGACTAATGTTTCCCTGTTTTCTTCATCGTCTGGCCTCTTGTCTTCTTCTGCCTGTTTCCATCCCTTCCTCCGTCCTCTGCTCCTCCTTCAGCTTCGTCCTCCCTTTCCTCATGCTCCAGTTCTCAAAAATAGCTCTCCAGTCGTAACATTCCTGCAGCAACATGGCAAGAAATCTAGTCTGATACTACAGGACAGTGATTCACTGCCTGCCCTGCTGGGCCACAGTGTGTGTGTGAGTGTGTGTCTTCAGCTGCTCCGGTTTCTCAGCCCAGTTCCAGCGGTGTTTGATTGGAGCAGCTCCTGTGGGGATGTGACGGCTGAGTTCATGTCTCGGTGGGTTCTATGGAGGGTGACGCTTTAGATTCCAGGTCACGAGTGTTCTCTGTAAAGTTCAACACCCTCCCCTGGTTACACTGTCGATATCTGTAGATCCAGTCCACAGTGAGTGAAAAATCGGTCAGGATACTCTGTGCGGCCTTTAAATTAAGGTTACATTCAGTCTCTGTCTGGATCATATTTGCTGCCCTGCTCAAAGCTTGTTACAACTTTTCTGAACTGTAGTTCAACCTTTAATCTAGTGATGCAGCAGCAGAATAGTATGCTGAGAATTAAGGACATTCTTCAATACTTAGACTCTCACGTAAATCTGATAAATGTTATCCTTAAGGACAGTGGATGTCAAAGTTTGAAAAGTAAGAAATGAATCTGAAGGAGTGGAGTGAGACTGAAGTCATGTGACCAGACCTCTATATATGCCTGGAATGTCAGCAGTTAACACAAGCTCTTAGAGTAGCCTAACGTTACATGTTTACTTTTGGGGATTGCATTCTTCTCCCAACTATTATAAAAGTGGTTTTAATATGTGGAACAAAAGGTGTAAGTATCTATGTTTGCCAAAGATCTTATTTTCTGCAATATTTCAAAAGCCAATTAAATAATTCCCATTCCTTATCAAGGGACACCTTTGAGAATCTACCTTCAAAGTCTGTCTATATTAATACGTCCTTGCTAATGCTATATAGCATATTGTATAATTCTTACTCCTTTGAGACTGAGCTCCAAGTAAATCACAAGGCACTGCAATTCTATACAAGTCAATGCAAACATATAAGCACTCACACATTTTAGACAAAGAATTGTTGATGTGATTTAGAACAAATTAGCTTAAGGGAAAATGTCTGTGTTACCAAAAGTCAAATGAACATAGAGACACAACAGACATCACTAGAAAAGTTTTTACGCAGAGATATACAAATCACGAGTGCATTCAGACACGGTTCTGCATGGTGCTGATTAGGACTTCCTGTCAGGGTTTGAACCGGTCAGTGCTGCATGCAGATGAGCTACTGTGGAGCCTCAGGCCTTCAGTCTGCAGCTGCAGGGGACGGAGACACTGCTCTGTCCCCTGAAGTGGGTCACACACACGCATGCACACACACACACATATATACACGCACACACACACACACACACTCAGTCAATCAGCTGAATTGAGCAGGATATAATTGACCAACTGACCCTGCAGGAACAGAACTCTGCTGACACCAGGATGGGGAGATTAATGATTGCATGACAGAAAGAACATAAATTGTGCCAGACATTTATTAGTTTAAGTAATTGTACAACACTTTTTAACTGTCTGGACTGATTTATTAGCTTGAACAATAACTATGCTGTTTGTTGGAAACTTATCACAATATTTAGTGTTTATTAATACACAGCTAGTCAGTTTTCTTTAAACAAAAAGTGTTATCTCTCTATTTCAGTATTTTGATCAATATAATTTTTCATTCATTTGGTCCATCTTCATGTTTTGACCCATTTGATTGTTTTACTTTATAGTCATTCTTCGTTTCACACATAGTTTTCCTTTGGTTGATTTCTTTAAAACGCATTGAAGCTGCTTTATTAAAAAGCGATGCAAAAGGTTATTAAATAGGGTGATTTAAATCAAAAGTGTTATTTGCCTGTGCAGGTCAAAGTAATGGCCCAGAAACATTAGCATTTATGAATGCATTCATTTGGAAGCTACTTGATTGTACAGGAATTGATTCAATTGCATGAACTTGTACTTTTAATTGAACATGCTAGCTTGCCGAGAGAACTAGCCCTGACGTGTTCCGCGGCATGGCAGTTAGCTTGTTTGTTACTTTAGTTTGGTAACCAGACCAGCTTCGCCTAATTCACACAGATGTGAGGAGGAAATGCAGCCAGAGAAGTGTTGAGTTCAGCTTTTACATTGTTTTGTGATCAAATGTTTTGTTTAGTCTTCCGTTCCGGTTGAATGGAGGTGCTATAATTGAAGATAATGTTGATTTAAAACGTCCATACGAACCAAGGCAAGGCATGCGCACTTCATAATTACAGTTTTTCTCGGTTGCTAACACACGTTTTTTTTTTAAATTGCTCAGTTTCTCAGAACACTAAACACAATTCACAAAACCACACACCCAAAGTGAAAACTCCTCATTTCTCCTGCTAAGTGAAGAACTGCCCTCAAAACTACATAAACACTTACCGAATGCAAACTTTAGCACCAAATATAACACACTTCATTCATAATACTAGATGATTTGACCACCCAGCTACACACTGCTGAGCATACTCTAAAGCACTTCCATCTGTTATGAGCTGTGCTCTGTACATAGAGGGTTCTGCAGAGAAAGATTGCTGAGTTTACAGAAATACAGTAAATGAAGAAATACAAATGAGTTGTTGAAACAAATCACATTTTATTCAAAGATAACATTGAGCAACATGCATCTCAGCACATAGCTACTATGCTTCGGATCTCTCTAAGTGTGATGGCATTGTTTGCCCAAACCCAGTTTGTAACTGCTGCTTCCTGCCTCATTGAAAACCCTTAGCCTTCCACCTCTTTGTTTCTCAGTCCTTCAGATAGACAACAAAGATATAGTGGCTGGTCAGTGTCTGTGTTGCATCACAGTGAGTTTACCACAGTACATTGTGCAGGATTTTTGTACAGTTATAGTCTGCAACATGCCAACAATTCAATGACAGTAATGAAGTCAATACCTTTCACACAACAGATATAAGCACTGATATATCATGAGTTATGCAGAGCTGAAACTAACTAACCTGTTTCAAGTCTAAGAGGCTTCTCAATACTCAAATTTCCCCTCCTCGACTCCCCTCCTCGGTTCCCCTCCTCGAGATTTAGACCCCGCCCACAGGAGATGCGAGCGGAGGACCGAGGAGGGGAACCGAGGAGAGAGGAGGGGAAGCAGCAGGCGTTTAAATACATGAGAACTCCTCTCCTCTGAGCGGTCATTTTAAAGAGACGTCCGTTCATTATTACTGGCAACAGCTACATCAGCTGTCGAGTGTTTTGTCATAGCGCTGTATCTCTGTTAGATCAGCTGAACATTGTTCCCCCACATATTTACTTTGAATTCATTGAGAGTGCGGTATAATGAGACAATAACAGGCTACAGATGCGGACACACATACACAAATATATTTATATAAATATATACAATTTAAAGTATGAGAGCACTCTCATAATAACGTAACACAATCAGAGACTGGATATATCCCCCCCCCTCTCTGGTCGCTGAAATGGGGAATTTAAATTATGGGCCAAAAGTTGTATTTACAAGTAGGCCTATTAAAAGTAAGCAGAGGACACCAAACCAACTGAGACCCGTCTGTCCGCCGCATTTACGCACTGTACAACACACACCTACACACTGTACAACACACACCTACACACTGTACCACACACACACCTACACACTGTACCACACACACCTACACACTGTACCACACACACCTACACACTGTACCACACACACCTACACACTGTACCACACACACACCTACACACTGTACCACACACACACCTACACACTGTACCACGCACACCTACAGCTCCTAAAGCATTTGCCGTTGTGTATCTTATTATGTGAAGCACTAAATGGTCTTAGAAAAATATCGACTCTTTGTTTGTAGATATCTACTAAACTACAGCAAATAAAGAGAGTAGGCCTGTTATACTGAGTGATATATATTATACACACTGCTCTGCTTTTTGCATGGACCTCACAGCTGTTCTCTCTGGAAACATCGCGAAGCGATGAAAGCAGTTTCTAAAATAATATCCAGGGGATGCATGCATAGCTGTCATTGGCTGAGATAAGTCCGGCCGTGCGTCACGCCTCCACCGTTCCCGGAAATGCATCCGTGGAGGAGCCGTGGAGGAACCATCAGTGTATCCTCGGTTATAGCTCCTCCAGAGAGCCTCCTCGACGCTCGATCCTCGGTCCTCGGTGTGCATTTAGAGAAATGAGATGTCCTTCAAAATGGCGCGCTGAAATTCATTTCCGGGTCACTACCGGAGGACCGAGGAGTCGAGGAGGGGAAATTTGAGTATTGAGAAGCCTCTTAAGTGTCCGGATTACAGAGGCGACAGTAAATCGGCTTAGATTAGGCTGAGCCCTCCGTCCAGCCTCTCTCATCGTCAAACCATGGTTGATAACATTTCATTACATTAGAGAGTATTCTTCTTTGTCCACGTCCTCTCCCTCCAGCTCTACCTCTACCTCTCATTATTCCTCCTCTCACTCTCAGCTCTTCCTCTTCCTCTTGCTCTTGCTTCCATGTTGGCTTCCATTGTTGCTGTAAGAAAGTTCTCACCTGTGGTCTTTTCATAGTGCTAACATCTTGATTGATGAGCCAACAATGATGCTATCAGGTGTTTGGTCAGGTGGAACGTGTTTCTTGATCATTGGTCCATGTGTGAGGCATTTTGAATATCAGTGTTTTAAACCCGCTAACACGTGACTTTATGTCAGATTCCTGTGTCTTACGTGGAGAGACGTGTGCAGTGGTTTGCACAAAGTGCCATGTTGATTTGCAAATTGTGTGAAAAGCTGAAAACGTGTTTAGAGTTTTGGAGATTTGATCCGATGTTTTGCTCTTTGAGTGTCAGTTAAAATAATTGTGCTTTATGTAGAATTTTAGTGTGTTAGCAATCGAGAAAAACTGTAAATACCTGCATATACATGTCATCTCATCAGAACAAAAGAGAACTGTTTTTGTCTGTTGCATTTGCTCTTTTCACTCAAATAAACATGATTTAAATCAATCATGACTTTAATATGCTGCAGTTAAGGACACTCTTATCTGCTTGGGCCCTATTTTGTGATTCTGACTGGAAACTGCAGCTTCATGTGTCAGTGAAGACTTGTCCAGGCAGCGAGTTGGCACAGGGAGGAATACCATCATGTTAAATCAGATCCCATTACTCAGCACTTTTGGTTGAAATGATCATCTTCCCTTTGTTCCTCATTTTAAAGCTCTGGTTTCTACGCCTGAGGCTGGGTCCCGACACAAAGTCACCACAGACAGAAAGGACCATTGTTAGGTTACTACCATCTTTAAATATCCTTTCTGTTGAAGTCATTTGAAAATCCAGGCTCTTTAGAATCTAAACATAATAATAGTACATGATACATATAATGATACAAAATAAGATTTGATTGCCTGAAGAAGTCTTGATGCCAAAACACATCACAGTCTGTTTATCCAAGTCTATCCTAACAATGCTATTACAATAAAGTCATTTTAAATTGTCTAGATATCCATATCTGAAAAACATCTCAAATCCTTTTGGCTCCTACCCAAACATTCTCATTTATAGTCTCAAATTGCTTTTCATATTCTGCCTACGGCCTATGTTTAAGTTGCAGAAATACACCATTGCACATATATCTAGTGTTCATTTTAGCTTTCCGTGCATCTTGCTACTGACCACACCTACTTTTGCCGTGATGTTGCTGCAGGCAGGACTGCACCTTTGAAACTGGGAATGGCCAATACTGTAATAATGGCTAATGTGTGTCTTATGAGGCCACAGCAGTACAGCTATATGTTAATATAGGAAGGAACCGAATACAGTCTGAGCACACAGTGACCTGGGAGACTGCTGTTGGTTGGTGTGAAACCAAAAGGCAGAATAAAACGGAAAATAAACATCCTTATTTTAGCCAAACCATGATGTTTTACTAAACCTAACAAAGTCAATTTGTCTGCTTCATCTCACATTGTTAACCATGTGTTTATACTTCCTGGAGGCAAAAAAATGTCAGTCACAAAGGGTCATGTAAAGTCGAGAAACCGGGCTTCCAGCTGCCCATGCAGCACCGGGGCGTAATGTGCTAATTTGTTCAACAATGTGTCAGTCTTTAGTCTTTTGTTGATGTTCTGCATTGATGATTTACAATGATGTCACGGTAGGCTTTGTTGGACAAATGTGATACAAAGGTAAGAAACCATGTGATGTATTTTTGTTGAAACATGTTCTCCAGGTAGCGTTTCTTGGCACTAGCAACAAAAACATAGCAATTGTGAATAATATTAGCCTTTAAAAGCGCAATGGAGCTCTGCAGGTGATCGTCTGCCGTTTGTGAAATCAGCCTTGACTGATGCAGAAAAACAACATCTTATTTCTCAAAGGAGCACAGCAGAGAGGAGGAGGGAGAAGATGGGATGTAACACCTCCTAAAGTGAGAAGAGAGGAGGAAGATGGAGGGAAAAGATGAGCAACTGAGAGAGAAGGGTCAGCAGTGTTAAGGGAAGGAAAAGAGAGAAGAGGAGGATGATGTGTGAAAAGAGTGAAGTGAGGATGGTGGAGATGGATGGCGTGAAGGAGGAGTAGAGGAAAGGAGTGTGTTTGGAGCAAGAGACATCAGTGGTGAGAAAGGTCCCTCCATATCAGCCCCAAATGTTCTTGTGAAACCCTAAAGGAACACTTTAACATGTCTTGTGGATTCTACAAACGATGAAGCCACCATGATGCAGAGGACGTGGAGCATAGACTTTATATTGGAAGATGACGTAGTCACAGTGATGTCACCATTGGTTTGTGGACTACAGTTCTGAAGCCAGAAGCTTTGCGGTTTCCGCCACCATCTTGTGTTTTTGGAAACGGAAGTGACACAAGAGGGTGGAGCTAAGAACAATGGAATGCTGAACAACACTTTTTGAAGAGACTAAAATGTTGCAGTTTACTTTCATGAACAGAAACTGCAATTCAAAAGGTAATAGTTCTAATATGACAGATAACACCCACACCATATATCAGGCATCCTCAAACTACGGACTCCGGTCCAGATCCGGACCGAACCACCACTGTCTCCGGACTCTGAGCAAATTATACTTTTCATATGTATTATCTCTCTGTATTATATGTGAGACATCGCCACAACGCATTCGCAACGAGTCAAAATTCTCCGCTATGTCCACTGCAAACAGCGCTCTGCATGTCTGACTGTTCCACTGTGTTCCATCTGTGTGTGTCAACGCTTTGGTCCAATCACATTCAGCATCCAGTCAGCGTTTTTTCCCCCCAAACAATCTGCGAATCAGAGGCACAGTAGGGCGGGTCTTCGCGGAATGCGTGTGGGAAAAATGTGTGTGTCTCTTTCAACCTGTCTAAGTCAGAGCAAGAATTTAAAAAAAAAAAAAAATTCAGAGCGAGAGCTAACAGCTCATCTAGTTCCATCTGTACTGTAGCTAGTAGCCTAGTTTCACCTACCGGGGTGGCAACTGACACCCTAAAAATAGGCCTTGCCACCCCAGCTGCCACCCCAGTTGGCAGCTTTGTTTTGAAAGAAAAGTTATGGATCATCGGACATTTATGAGAGAAAGTCTCTAATGTCCGAGTGCAAGTGAATGCAGCACAAGATGCACGTCATGTAACCCCTCCCCCGGTCCTGGCGAGAGCGTGGACATATGATTGGCGGCGATTTCATTTGAACGGGACGGCGCAAAACGAGAAGCATTCGGACCCAAGCACTGAAGGAATGAGGTATTTGCGGTCTACAATGACAGAGAAGAGACTGTCAGTTTGGCTGTACTCAGCATTGAATCAAAACGCACTAAAGCTTTGATCTTAATACGTTTGTGAGGCGTTTTGCTGAACAACATGGTAATCGCCGCATTCAGCTGTAATAGACATGTCAACTTGATGCTCTGCTCACGGATGAGCATACACAACTATTAAGATGATGACCTTATGTGTGTAAATATATTTTTTTCTTTGAGGGGGTCTGCCCCCAAAAAACTGTTTTAAGTCCTGAGAAAGTCAAATAAGACGGTGTGTAAAACTACACTGCCCAGACAAAAAAAAGTAACCACTTTGATTGAACTAGGCCAGTAGGTAAGGACTTTCCACTGGATAATAACTGCAGTATAAAAGAATGCATGACTGAAGTGATGGAGACCATGTTGAAGGCAAACAAAAAGAGGAAATAACAGGTCAAATCAAGAAAATCCCCCTTTCAGATTCCACAGCAACCAGAAGAACATAAATACTGGCTGGTGATTTGATTCATCAGCTTTGTGATGGAATAAAAAATGCACAGTGCATTTCCTTAGCTGTGGGTGAGTCCACTGACACCACTGACAATGCTCAGTTGCTGGTGTTTGTGAGTTGTTATGAGGCAAAGGGGGAGTTTGTTGAAGATGTGTTGGGCCTGACGAACCTCAGTGGACACACAAGGGGGAATACATTTATAAAGCAATAATGGGAATGCTGAATGAAAGAGGGTGCAGCTGCCTTTATTCATAACTGTGCAGCTCTTACATTGCGACTCTGAGGGGTCAAGCACAGACACAATAACAATGAAAACTGCTGCATACAGATTATTTTTGTTTTTGCAACCTCGTGTTAAGAATCTTGTTGCAATTGTTTAAAAGTTTGAATGACCGTAATAAACGGACCTTTGTCTTATTGAAACATTTATTTTGGACCTTTAAGATTTGTATTTGAGTACCCCTGCCATATATCATCCTGTTAGTGACATGTCAATCACAGCCTTTCCCTAAAGCATACCCTGCTTTATCATCTAAATGGGATCATAACTTACGTAACGAACATCATGCTGTATTGAAGAAGACCATAAACTAGCAAGACCCAAAACTCACTGAGGTGTTAAATAGGATGAAAAGTACAATCATTTTCTCATAGATCTATACAGACTTCTTTCTGCAACCATTGGATCACCCTCTACTGGCCATTCAAATTAATGCAGGTTTAAGGTTTTAAGGCAGGGCAGGTTCGGAGCCATTGGCCGATTGCGAACCAGCTTTTCGTGTTTCGTGTACTGCAGCACAAATGTAACTAACTGAGAACCAATAACAACAATATGGACCTATAACATAACTGATTTCAGTATAAGAGGACATGCTGTTTCTGCTTGGATTGATACCACTGACCTTTAAGACCCTGTTTACATGGAGACGGTTCGTGTTGTATCTGCTACTTTTCTCTTTCGTATAGCCCGTTCGTTCACACGAGGCTGTAACGGAACTTACGAATGAATTTGGTTCGTTCTCCGTTTCGTTTCCGTGTAAACGGAGTCTAATGGCGCGTTTCCACTACAGCGGGTAGCTCTCTTTAAGCGTGCCGAGCCGTGCGGGGCCCGTTTTTGGTTGCGTTTCCACTTGGCCTAGTTTTGGCCCGGGGCTACTTTTTCACCTTTTTTCTGGCCCGACTAAATCTTGGTTCTAGGGCCAGGAACAACCAGGCTGAGTCGGGCTGAGTATGCTAAACTAGAGAGAGAATCGCTGCAAGGGGGCTACAACTACAACAAGATGAACATATTTGACCGTGATTTAATTGTAATACACGTTTCAAAATGATGCCGAAGTAACAGCATACTGATACCGGTTAGTAAAAACCATGAATTAATGCTTTGACAAGTCTGCAGACAGACGGCAGGCGAAAAACCCTTTTTAAAATGCGTGTTTTCTAAATGGAGCTTGGCTAAGCTAAAGTTATATGTGACCTGCTCCATCGAAATCAGTCGCATTGACCCGACACATTTTGAGTTGTATACACTACTGGAAAGAGGATATTCCTAGCTTTCTAATGTTATCAGGATTGTTTTTGTATTCCAAATATTAAGCAAAATATGTCACATTATATAATGACTATTACAGAGTAATCATTTTGAGAAAAAGGCCTTCAAAGTTTTCTCTTCTCTGGAATCCATCGATCTGATTGATTATTAGCAAATTATCAAAATACTACAGAGGGAAGATATTTTCGTTTGGATTACTGGTCTGGGGAAGCTCGCGAGTGTGTGTGTGTATACGTGTGTGTGTTTGCGTTTGTGTGTATTGTGTTTGTTTCCCGGGGAAAACCCTCAGGAGAAACACCGGCTGTTGTTATACCTGCTGTGACGTTAAGTTACTCCGTTCTCCGCTTGTAATTATGCCGTTAAAAGCTTCAAAGTTGTATTTATCTTCTGAATTTGCCGAAACAAGTTTAATATTCTGAAAGCCAAGACTTTGTTTAATTGAAATCAGATGAAAACAAACTGTAACGGACCCTGCCGTGTTATCTATGATTACTATACGCGTACATTCGTAATGTCAGCCGGAGGGAGGGGGGGCGGCGCTGCGGAAGAGCAGATTGCGAATGAGAGTTGCCTGTCATCTTTCCTTTACAAGCTTCAAACCAGTGGCGGCTGGTGGAAAATATTTTTGGTGGGGCTTTTGATATAGTGAGTAAAAATAAATGTTTGGGGAGAAATGACCCCTTAAATTAGGACTTCTGGTGATGTAATGGCGCGTTTCCAGTGCAGCGCGGAGCTCGCTTTAATGCTGCGTTCAGACCGGACGCGATGCGAATATTCGCTTCGCTCTAAACGCTCCTATCGCATCGCTCTAGTCGCTCGAGTTTCACCGCGGCTGCCAGCTGTGTTTACTCGCATCATTCAAACAAGACGCGCTGGCTCGGGAGCTACAACTACAACAAAATTAACATATTTTACCGTGATTAAATTGTAATACACGTTTCTAAATTATGCCGACGTAACAACATACTGATACCGGTTAGTAAAAACCATGAATTAATGCTTTGACAAGTCTGCAGACAGACGGCAGGCGAAAAACCTTTTAGAATGCTTGTTTTCTGAATGGAGCTTGGCTAAGCTAACGTTATATATGTTCCGACCGTCCACACTCACAACAATGGCCTATACAGACATAAATAAACCAGCGACTGTATTCTCCATGACACAGGCAGTCTGTGGTTTGTACTTGTTTAACTTTTGTCTAGTTTCTGAACAGATCGTATATCTGTCCCCGGCTGTTTGAAGAGCAAGCATGGGAAACAAAAGATAGCATTTACCTGTTTGCATCGTTTGCATCCAGCTAGCCTCGTTGATACGTTTTGTCTTTTTCACGAGCTTGCTGTGATATATACAAATCGGGTTGGTCCGGTCCAAGGTCTTTAAGTATCAATTTATCTCCCAAACTTCTCCTTTGGAAAGGATTGGAGAGTAGCTCTTGCACGGAATTGGGTGCGGACTGAGGTCCGGCGACTCCACCTGCACACCATTCTAAATACTGCGTCACCTTGGTCACTCACGAGTCTAAAAAACAACTCACGTCACGTAAGCAACGTGGGCGCCAACGTGAGCGCCCTCGTGACCAAAATATTTGACGGCGCTGATTGGCTGAAATTATGTTTCGGCGGCACAGTTTACTATTGAGACTTTTGCAACGTGCTGGTTGCTGCTGTTTGGCTCGGGGGCTCCTTGCACGGCGCCCGGTAATGATAAACTAATGCCATGGGCAAGGCCAGGCAGCAAACATGTGACTTATCAGCAGTGTTGTGCTAGTTACTGAAAACCAGTAACTAGTTACCATTACTAGTTACTTCATGTCAAAAGTAACTCAGTTACTTTACTAGTTACTTACACCCCAAAGTAATGAGTTACTGTGAAAAGTAACGTTTTCGTTACTTGAAAAAAGGGCTCCCATTAATGCCCTTATAGCCTTCATTTCAGTACCGTTATTGCATTGGAGAATAATACAATCTGTTGATCAACTTGACATGCATTATATGCAATCTGGATTGCATCGATATTAGCTGGCTTTCCATTTTTGTATATTCTTTCTCCAGGTAGTTGGAAAAAGTGTTCCGTCCCATATGCCGTGTGCCGCCCGGACATGGTATCATGCTAACTAGCTCCCTGAAAGCGGGTAACTCCACTGTAGCAATAGCCTGCATGTGTTCTACAACATACCGTGCAATGGCTGTATCGACTTTTCCCTGGATAACAGTCCTTTGGTTAAAATCCAGCCGCTGTTGCTTAGGTGGAGGTGGAGTGGCGTCGGCTGAGTCTCTGTGGTCTTAGCTACTAGCTTCGTCCCAGAATGTTGTTTTTGCAGATGTTTTAAGAGATTTGAATTACTGGTTTGGGCAGTAGATATGATCTTTGACCCGCCAAGACACAACTTACATTTAACTAAAACGTTCTTTTCTTTGTGCTTGACCAAAGTGAAATAGTGAGAATATCTCCAGGTGGAGAAACGAGACTTGAGTTCCGCCGCCGCCATGATAGTCTTGTTAGTAAACAACACAAACACGCCCACAGCCCGTCTCCGCATGTGACACAGGAAGTATCTAAGTACATTTACTCAAGTACTGTACTTAAGTACAGTTCTCATCTCTGTTCGCCTGGCTGTTGACTATATAAAAAAACTAACGCAGTAACGGAGTAACGCACCATGTAGTAACGGTAACTGAGTTACTGAATTTAAAAAGTAATGCGTTAGAGTACTAGTTACTGCCAAAAATAACGGCGTTACTTGTAACGCGTTAGTCCCAACACTGCTTATCAGTAACTTTAGACATCGTAACACAATTTTAAACGAGATTTTATTGTAGATTATACATTTTACTGATACCAATTGTATGATATTTACCTTGTTCATTAAAAATAAAAATATTTTTTTTTTAAATATTTTTTTTTTTAATGTGGGAAGAGGTGGGGCGGCGCCCCTAGCGCCCCTATGGGCCGGCCGCCACTGCTTCAAACATTTATTTATCGTGTGATTTTGGAAATAAAAGTTTCATATTCTGAAAGCCAAGACTTTGTTTATTTAAAATCAAACAAAACACCCGAACTCCGAAAAAATAGTTTTTTACGCAAATCCACGTTTATTTTGAAATGAGCCGTTGCGACTTCCGACTGATTTCGATAGAGCGGGTCACATATATGCTCCGACCGTCCACACTCACAACAACGGCCTAAACAGACATAAATAAACCAGCGACTGTATTCGCCATGACACAGACAGTCTGTGGTTTGTACTTGTTTAACTTTTGTCTAGTTTCTGAATAGATATGAAGAGCTGTGAGCTCTGAGTGCTAAGAGCTAACGGCTGTGTTGTTTGTTGGGGCGCTCATTGAAGATGACGTCACGGCTCCGCCTACACTGCGTTACTATAGTAACTACCCCAGTTCGTAAACTGTAATGGAAGCGCAGCATTAAAGTGAGCCGGGCCTAATAAGGCCTAACCAAACCGAGCGAGGCCTGCAGTGGAAACGCGCCATAAATCTGCAGGTCTGCAACTTTACTAGAACAATAACAAAAACTGTCCAAAAATGTTTTATGTGTCCCCCATCGATAATGACCTAAATTGATGGTGAACACAAGCGGTAAACCAGGTCCACCCATCATAAAAATCATAAAAGTTCATCTCAATACTTTGTTATATACCCTTTGTTGGCAATGACAGAGGTTTTCTGTAAGTCTTAAAGCACACAGATATTGTTCTAAACTGTATTAAAGTAAACAGGTATTATATTTAACTGTATTGAAGTGAACATGTATTATTTGGGACTGTTTTGAAGTAATCCTATATATATATATAAACCTTCTTACCTACTTCATAAGGCAGATATCGCCAACACACACACATACACCCCCTGTCTCCAGCACACACACATAAACTCCTTGACCCAGATATCAGCAACACACACACATATGCCTCCGCTTATCAGCACGCACACACACACATACACTTCCCCTCACTAACACACACACACAAGTTCTTTTTCAAGGTTCTTTCTGGGGCCAATAATCCCAAGCACCAATATATCTGTGTACAATGTTTGATACCAATATATCTGTGTACAATGTTTGATTGTTTAGGAAAGAATAGTTTGTGTGAAACCTTCCCTGGGAAATTAAAGGAGTTGGGTCCGGTGGAAGATAAGAAGTGGCTCTCCACCCCAAAATATATCCATATATTGTGTAGTCATGCAAAATGCCCCCTGTTTCTGACTGGCTGGTCCCGATACCTGTATCGCACAGCAGTAGAACTGGGAGTCCAGAGTACTCTGTAAACTTGTATTGGTGTTTTTTACCATTAAAATCAGATTATTGTTGTAGGAGCCAATTAACTGTGGGTATAAAGGTAGGAACCTATGTGTGTTGGGGAGAGGTTCCGCCGGAAGGCCCATACAGTTTTTGACCACACACGCAGTGTTGCCAACTTGGCGATTTTCTCGTTAAATTTGGCGGATTTCCAAACCCTCCGGCGACTTATTTGTGTCAAAAGCGACTAACGACTAATCTAGCGATTTATAATGGTGTTATTAGCGACTTTTCTGGTGTTTGGAGACTCACATTGTTCTGCAGTTAACGAGCCGCGGGTGCTGCCGTGAGCCCCGCCTCCCTCCCATAGTACTCACAGGCGCTCAGACTGACAGTTGCCTGGCCGCAGCAGAGCTGCTGCTGCAGTCAGAGCAGAGAGGAGACAACCACACTCCCCCGCGTCGAGACTGCAAATGAATTGCGCATGCGCCAACTGCCAAGCCGTCCTGGTTTTGAGCGGGATTTAAATGTTTCTTCACTCACTTTCACACTATAATAAAGTTATGTTCTGCTTAAGACGGGGAAGCAACAAAGTATTTATTGTCCAAAGTATTTATTGTCCAAATCAAGGTGTGGGTTTGTGAAACTGAAGGTACTGGTGATAATGATGAAATCAATCCTGATGACAGTGTTTCTAATGTTGGTAAATCTTCAAACAAAAGTGACAGCAGTACAAAGTCAAGTACAACTTCATCTGCACAAATTATAGCAGCAGCAGAAAAGGCTGCAATTGTTGCTTGCAGCAACCACACTCCCCCGCGTCGAGACTGCAAATGAATTGCGCATGCGCCAACTGCCAAGCCGTCCTGGTTTTGAGCGGGATTTAAATGTTTCTTCACTCACTTTCACACTATAATAAAGTTATGTTCTGCTTAAGACGGGGAAGCAACAAAGTAATTTTACCTTGCAGAATAGAGACATTTCTGATCTACTGTCGTCTGGATTTAACTCCGGTGGTTTCAAGTTTTGATCCTTGAAGGGTTGGGAACGTTTTTTGTACTCCCCTCTACCATGCTCTCTCCTACAGCCGCCATTACATGATATGCAAATTAGGCGATGACGTCATTTAGCGACTTCTGGCGACTTTTCGGACAGCCAATAGCTACTTTCCTTACTATGGAGTTGGCAACACTGCACACACGAAGAGCACACACGGAGAACACACTCACAAGGAGCACACACGGAGAACACGCACACAAACACGGGATTAAAAACAAAGCAAAAGGTATTGTGTAAACCATAAATATCGTGTGGTGAATGAAACAAAGAAACCAGTAAAAAAGGGAAATAAATGGACTATTTCAAACTGGAAACATTCATTCTGACTTTTATTCGGCAGCAAACAAGGTGTGCGTCAATTACACCCACCAAGCGGATCCTCAGAGGCTTAAAGCGTTGGCTTAGCCTCTACAATTGTTATAACTTTTATGCCGGTGTTTTAAACTCCCTCTTTTATCAATCTGACCAGGCTCATCTAAACGGACAGCGCGGAGCAGAAGTGGGCTTTAAGCCACCACTACTGTGTCTGCCCCAACAGTCTTCATAAGGTTTTCACACACTGTTGCTGGTATTTTGGCCCATTCCTCCTTGCAGATCTCTTGAGCAGTGATGTTTTGGGGCTGTCGCTGGGCAACACAGTCTTTCAACTCCCTCCAAAGATTTTCTATGGGGTTGAGATCTGGAGACTGGCTAGGCCACTCCAGGACCTTGAAATGCTTCTTACGAAGCCACTCCTTTGTTGCCCGGGCGGTGTGTTTGGGATCATTGTCATGCTCAAAGACCCAGCCACGTTTCATCTTCAATGCCCTTGGTGATGGAAGGAGGTTGTCACTCAAAATCTCACGATACATGGCTCCATTCATTCTTTCCTTTACACGGATCAGTCGTCCTGGTCCCTTTGCAGAAAAACAGCCCCAAAGCATGATGTTTCCACCCCCATGTTTCACAGTAGGTATGGTGTTCTTTGGATGCAACTCAGCATTCTTTCTCCTCCAAACACGTCTAGTTGAGTTTTTACCAAAAAAGTTCTATTTTGGTTTCATCTGACCATATGACATTCTCCCAATCCTCTTCTGGATCATCTAAATGCTCTCTAGCAAACTTCAGACGGGCCTTCAGACGGGCCTGGACATGTACTGGCTTAAGCAGCACTGCAGGATTTGAGTCCCTGGCGGCGTAGTGTGTTACTGATGGTAGCCTTTGTTACTTTGGTCCCAGCTCTCTGCAGGTCATTGACTAGGTCCCCCCGTGTGGTTCTGGGATTTTTGCTCACCGTTCTTGTGATCATTTTGACCCCACGGGGTGAGATCTTGCGTGGAGCCCCAGATCGAGGGAGATTATCAGTGGTCTTGTATGTCTTCCATTTTCTAATAATTGCTCCCACAGTTGATTTCTTCACACCAAGCTGCTTACCTATTGCAGATTCAGTCTTCCCAGCCTGGTGCAGGTCTACAATTTAGTTTCTGGTGTCCTTTGACAGCTCTTTGGTCTTGGCCATAGTGGAGTTTGGAGTGTGACTGTTTGAGGTTGTGGACAGGTGTCTTTTATACTGATAACGAGTTCAAGCAGGTGCCATTAATACAGTTAACGAGTGGAGGACAGAGGAGGCTCTTAAAGAAGAAGTTACAGGTCTGTGAGAGCCAGAAATCTTGTTTGTTTGTAGGTGACCAAATACTTATTTTACCGAGGAATTTACCAATTAATTCATTAAAAATCCTACAATGTGATTTCCTGGATTCTTTCCCCCCATTCTGTCTCTCATAGTTGAAGTGTACCTAGGATGAAAATTACAGGCCTCTCATCTTTTTAAGTGGGAGAACTTACACAATTGGTGGCTGACTAAATACTTTTTTGCCCCACTGTATATATATATTACGTCTAACAAGGACATCATATATTGCTACATCGATGCCTAGAAAAACTACAAGGGCAATAGCACAGCACATATCTGCCAAAAGACCTTTTCTGCAAAGCTAAAGAGAGTGAAAACATATTTTTGGATCCGGCCCACGATGGCTTCTTACTTAGCCCATGCTACACCCTTCCACCAATGAAAATCACATTACTAGTTTTCCGTAATCAAGATGTAAAGAGATAAACAAACCGAAAAGAAACCATAATCTCCTTGGAGACAGCAATCAAACAGATTTTGATGTCTGACTTGAGCATTTATGCCTGAAATGTTTCCAGACAGTGTTCAAGAGACTTTCTGTACGTCTTTATTCTTCAATGTCCGTCAGATTAAGATTTAAACATTCTCAGCAGCTTGTCTATCTTCATCAACAATAAACAAACCATCCTGGCCACATTTACAGTGTTATTGTATCTCTCTTTACTGATGGTCTTCTTGTGCTGAGGAAGGGTTGCCCTTAGTTGCTGCATATGTTTGAGGTTATTGGGAGGCTGAAGAGAGAGGAGGGAAAAAGGGGAAAGTGTGAGAGGAGGATGTGCAGGAGAGGGAGAGGACATGTGGAGAGAGGGAAGAGCAGAGGAAGAGGTGTCAGTGGTGCAATGCAGTGCTCACCACCCCACCCAGACACACACTCACATGTATACTATACTTATGGGGACACTTCATACATGCCCTAAAGAGTAATTCAGTATGTATACATTTATTCATATGAAACACTGGTATACAAATTAAAATACTATCCGATAGGGTTGTGGCTAAAGATTATTCCCTTAACCTATTAATCTGCAGATTTTTTTCTAGATTCATGTATTAATCGTTTGGTCAAAGTGTAAGACATTAGTGAAAAATGTACATTCAAGTTTCTCAAAGTCCAAGGATAAATCTATCGATGTCTTTTTTTGTCAGTCCAAAATCCAAAGATATTTACTTTAATATAAAATAGGGAATAATATAATATTTGAGTGATTGAAAATAGCATTCTCTGACAATTTTGCATGGAAAAACGGAAACATAAAAATCTACTTTTATCCAAAAAGTCTATCGTCAAATACTGTTAAAGAAAGGTACACAATATAAGGATGTATGATTGTATGAACCTTGCATGCAGTTATGAAGGTCTTCAGAAGTATGCTAACACAAACATTAGCGTGTGTTGGAGTGGAGTGTGTTGGAGGTGTTGTTGATCCTCCTGCCCTCCCCCAATAAACACGTTTTTTATTATTTAAAAAAAATATTTTTATTTTTTTTAATTATAAACGGTGAACTGTTATGCTACGATGTATGTGATGTCAGATAGTAACTAAAACAAAAAAACGCAGGCTACTTCAAATAAATTCATGTGTCTGTTGTGATTTGTGATTCGTCCACATTTAGACCAATCACAGCGTCACACTCTGCCGCCTATTCTGGATTTGTGTATTGTTTATTGTGCATTCTGTAGAGTCCCATTTATGTTTGAATTACACAATGGACATCAGAAATTGGCTTAAAAGGTCTAAGGATTTATTAAAACGAAATAGCGATGAAAGAACTGCAGCCGATGCAGCTGCTGGCAACCCTGCACCTGCCGTTGCAGCAGCACGCCTTAATGTCACAAGCTTGACCTCGGCAAACCCCGGGGCTGAGTTAGCGAGCCCAAGCCTTGACTCATCAAGGCGGCCGCCACAAACGCTGTCCTCCGAGGCACAGCTCCTTGTGCCCCTACCATCACCACCTGCGTTGCCACACCCTGTCCTCCTCCTCCTCCTCCTCCTCCTCCTCCTCCTCCTCCTCCTCCTCCTCCTCCTCCTCCTCCTCCTCCTCCTCCTCCTCCTCCTCCTCCTCCGTGCCGGTGCCTCCACTACAGACGCTACCTTGCAGCACATCAACAGGTACTATTGGGCCAGCAACCGCTCAAAGACCAACAGCCCCAGATGATCTTGGGGTTAATAAACCCAAGCAGGTGAAACTGGATCGTTATCAGGGAGATTGTTTTCAGGAAAGAAGCGCACTTTTGCCGCTGCATGGTACAACAACAGACCGGCTTGAATATTCGTTAAAAGCAGATGCAGCCTTTTGTTTCCCCTGTAGACAGTTTAAAGTAAATACGTCTTCATCTGATGCGGCTTTTACTGTCAAAGGTTTTTTCCACTGGAAACACGCATTACAGACTGATAAAGGACTGCTAAGCATTGCCGCATCAAAAGAACACATTTCATGTGAGCGTTTGTGGAGAGAGAGACAGATACGCGAGGAAATAAATAAGGAAATGAGTTGGCCAAAATAATGGAAAGCATTCCCCACACAGCAACACACACCTCTCACGACATGCAAACTGCCATAATAGAGCTAACAGCAGTTCAACGTCTCCGTCTCTACTATTTCTCTCCGAGTGCAACGATGAGGAAGCTGCCATCCTTAACCAGTGTGCCTTGCTCGTGATTTACCAGTGTCTGTGCTGCCACGCACACAATGTTTCAAAGGTGGTTTCTATGTTGCCCTTTATTTGTGTATGTATTTGCGATACGTGTGCATCTTTGCGCAATGCTGTTGGCCTTGCTGTTTGATATATATTGTGCCGCAGGCCCGCAGCACGTGACGGTTTTGTGTGCCCTCCCATGAAAATCATATGCCCTCCCTTTAGATTTGTTCTGGCGCCGGGTCTGTTGATCGTCCAGGATGACAGGCTGAGGTCCGGTGAACTTTCCCCCAGGAGGGAGTGCTCTGTCTGGGGGAGACCATCTGGCCCCTCCGGGAGCTCTCACACTGCCTCCACCCTGCTGGAGTGTCCTTTAGCAAGGGACACATTTAGAAGTCCCGGGTAGCTGCAGGGCTGCTGTTCTGGAAACTAAATCGAACCTCCTAATTTGTAACCTCTACTTAAAGTTATCAAACCTCTTATTTGTTGTCCCTCTTTCCTCCTGTAACTAATGACTACGATAATGTTTATCAAGTTTGTATACAAGTCTCTTTCCACTCTGTTATAGAATTTTAGAGGGAGTCATATTTAAAGGGGCCCTATTCTGCTCATGTTCAGGTGTTTATCAGTATGTAGTGTCTCTACTGGGACATGTCTCCATGCTTTAATGATCAGAAAGCTCTTTATTTGTCTCCCTGTGCTGCAGCACCTCTTTTCACCCTTTGTCTGAAACCAGAGCCCAGTCTGCTCTGATTGGTTAGCTGGCCAGCTCTATTAGGATTGGTTAACCGCCTAGAGATGTCCCGAACCTTAGCCTAAGAAGTACAATGTGTTGGAGCACTAGCCAATAGGAGATGGAGTGTTACATAGTGATGTCAATGGAGGTGTTTCAGGCAGGGGGGGGGGGGGGGAGTGTGGAGGGAACACAGGGATTTTAGCCTTTGCAGACCATTTACATGCACAGAAACCTATACAACACACTACAGGAAAGGGAACACAATAGAAGCATAATAGGGCCTCTTTAGGAACATTAAGGCCCAATCCCAAACCACTCCCTCGACCCTACCCCTCCGTGATGGAGTGAACTCCGTCTGTAGCCACACTCGCAGCTCAATGACGCTCCCTCCTGTCAGATGGAGGGAGTAAATACAGCAGCAAGCTTTGGGACGGCCTCCCCGGCAGAAACAGGAAATGCCGTAACTGTATGTAACAATGGTTTCAAATCAGCATCTCTTAGACAAAAAGTTTAAATGAATAACTCAAATAAAACTCCAAACATCTTTCATTGTGTTTCAAAGCTCTTTTAGTTTTAAACCTAATGTTTATAAGCTTCTTAGTTTTTGCAACTGTCTGTAAATATACACAGCTTTATAATAAAATGCACACATTTACCTTTTTCTAGACTAAACACAGGTATGATCCTAAGTTAAAACATATGAGGTTATCATGAGGTTGTTAACATCGCAATTTATCAGTGGATGTTTGCTGGAACTACTTGTAAACAGCGTGTTTCCTGACGGACACACACAGCGTGACTCCGGTCAGGTAGAGACCGGTCTCAAGTCAGCACCGCTGCAGCCTCGCTGTTTGAGGGCTTGATAGCCCACTCCCCCTCCACACTCGTTGCTTTGGAACAGCCCTCAATATGGCGGACCCTCCGCGTGAACGCGCAAACGGCCCCTCCGTTTGCACGTTTGGGTGTATTTCTATTCTGTCAACAAAAGACTTTGTGTATTGTCCAACAGATTTACAGATCATTTTAAGGCGTACTTAGCTGAAACATTTATTACAACTTCTTAGGGAGGCAACTTTTACCTTTTATTGCTGTAGCCTTCACGTTAATGTGATTCTGGTGCAAGTGTTCTGATTGAGTCGTGACTTTAAGGGAAAAGTGAACTTTTTTTGCTTTTTTCAAAATTAAAATTAAAATTGTGAGTAGCCTACAGTCATGTGCATGTCTAAGAGAGCCTGAACTCAAAACTCATATCGAGGCTACATATGTACTTGTTCTTGCTGTTTCCCGTATGACATCTTTATCCGTGTTCATCTCAATGAGGGAACTTGCTTCATGGATTTCAGACTTCAGAATATAAGCAAAAATATGTTTTTAATTGTGCAATTTGATCAATCTCAGTTTCATTTTAAGCGTTTTAACCCATTAAAAAAGAGCTTCCAGAAGGCAGCAGGCACAGTTTGACACATTTGTCTGACAGATTGTCTCCCTCTTGTTTCCAGGGGGAACCCGGGACATTGGCTCCGCCCTCACCAGGATGTGCATGAGGCACCGCAGCATCGAGACCAAACTGCGCCAGTTCTCCATGTGAGTTCATCTGAGGGCTGGGTACTGTTATCATGCTGTGATACAGAGACACTGCTTTCAAATAAAAGAGATACAAAGATAGAAACACTTTCTATTTAATACATTTGCATAATTAACACTTGAGTCCTGAGGGCTGACATCCTGGCAGAGAAATGTGAGTGTGGTGAACAGGTGTAGCATCTCCTCCCCCCTCCATGGCAACCTGCTTCTCCTCTTCCTCCCGCTTTAGCTTTCCATTCACCATCATACTCTCTTCCTGTGCAATTTCTA
Source organism: Gymnodraco acuticeps (assembly GCF_902827175.1). Taxonomy (NCBI): domain Eukaryota; kingdom Metazoa; phylum Chordata; class Actinopteri; order Perciformes; family Bathydraconidae; genus Gymnodraco; species Gymnodraco acuticeps. The sequence goes on along the minus strand of NW_022989941.1, from coordinate 18,459 downwards.
AATCTATCTTACTTCATCATTATAGTTGAAATGTAGTATTCTGATCTATTACAATATGTATTTAATTGGTTGTCTCAATTATTTGAAGAATTACATTATTTTGCCTCAAAATACAGAAAAACTCAAAAAGGCTGCTGTAATCAGGAACTGATGTCTAACAACACTGTAGGTTTATTGAAAGGCTTGGCAAATAAAAGCAGAACAAGGACAATGCAACAAATACAAGTATTCATGTCTAGTCTCCAAAAACAAAGGTGTCCACTAAAGATTAGGATTGACGTCAAACTGTTCCTATTTTAGTAGCCTAAAACCTACTTCAATGATTCCTGCCATTAAAAAGGACATTTCAATAACTACACAAGCCTAGTGTGTGAATATATCGAACATACTGTATGTATTACTAAAAGATATGAGTTAGCTCAGAATTACTTAGCGCTCCTTTACCCTTCTCTTTACACTTTGGCCCTGTTAGCTGCCTCCTGAAACTTTGATTGGCATTTTCGGCACATTCATCAATAATAAATATTAAAATAATCTTTAGTTGCTGCATTTTTTAACAGCAAAGTTTCATCATACATATGGCATGTTTTGTCTGATCCTGGTTTTAAAGTATCATCATCTTTTTGTAGTGAGGCTTGGTTCATTAATTATTCTAGAGCTAAGCCTTCTTAGGATACAAGGGCGGTAGGTTTGTATTCAGAAGTGGAACTGTTTTGTTTTTTTGGTGAATGAATTGCTGCTATTTCCTCTGACCTTACTTAAATCCTTTTCAAATTCCTTTTATAAATACTTGATACTTTCTGAAGAAGTCATAGTTTCATATTTACTAAAAAGGGCACTGTGCTATTCTGACTTATCCAATTAGTTTACTCTTGGCGTCTTCTAAGTATCATATATTATTGAAAGTGAAACCCTAAATCAGGGATCAGCAACAGGCGGACCGCGGTCCGGACCCAGACCCCAACCTATACGGACCCGGACTTATAATCAATACATTAATAGGGGATTTCAATTTTGACGGGCGATTCTATTTTAACCGCTGCCAACAGGGGGCGAAAGAGACGAGTGAGCGATACAGGGAGAGAAACACAGAAGAAGAGACGAGTGAGCGATACAGGGAGAGAAGAGGACGAGGACAGTGAGTGAAGAGAATAATTAGCGATACAGGGAGAGAAACACAGAAGAAGAGACGAGTGAGCGATACAGGGGAGAGAAACACAGAAGAAGAGACGAGTGAGCGATACAGGAGAGAACAGAAGAAGAGACGAGAAGCGGCAGATAGAAGCGGAGAGGACAGTGAGTGAAGAGAATAATTAGTGATACAGGGAGAGAAGACGGAGAGGAGAGTGAACAGGCGTGTTAGCGGCAGACAGGGAGAGACAAATAATGACACATGGCGCTCTCTAAGAAGAGGAAAGTGGACAGTGAGAACAGAGCTTTTAACCCTGAGTGGACGGACTCATTCATGTTCATCCTGCCCACTGGGAGCACAGAGTCAGTGTGTCTCATTTGTTCAGAGACCGTGGCGCTCATTAAAAGTGCAAAAACGCCACTATGAGACAAAACACAAAGTGTTTGACCAAACATTCCCTCTCAAGTCAGAACTGAGGTCACAAAAAATAAGCAGTCTCAGAGCCCAATATGATCAGTCGACCAGGATCAAAATTAAAACTAAATATTGTTCCAGGGCAGGCTAACCGAGGCTAACCAATGAGCACCTGCATGTGTGTGAGAATGGCCCTGACACCATTTCAGCCCAGATTTACAAACTCCTGGCAGGACAAGCTCCAGCTCAATTCTCGCACTGAATTAAAAAAAAGTGAGTGAGGGACTGCAATATAAGAGGGAAAGAAAGAGAAACTTTAAAAACTGTTCAATTGTTATGATGTGTAAAGACTGATATGGTTCTATAATCGTCTGAAACTGTTAAGTCATGATGTGAAACGGTTAACAAAGAAAAAGGGAAACTCAAGCTGCTTTATTTTATTTATCTAAAATTAAGCACTTTTAAGATGCACATATTTTCAAAAGCTATTTTATTTATTTTCTCCTATTTTATTTTTAAATAGAGCCCGAGAGGAACATTACACATAGCCACAGTATTTTACTGTATATCTGTATAGTTCAATGTTAATTGACAATAAATATTGTTGTTTTTGAATTGTGCTTTCTTTATTTGATTGGCAGTCAGTTGTTGATTACATGCAGACGTTGATAAAGCTACAGCTACTTCAATATATATCACACAAATTCATAAAGCAACTTAGACATTTTGATGTTCCGGACCTTTGCATGGGGACATTTTCTCTAACTGGACCTCGCTGAATTTTAGTTGAATACCCCTGCTCTAAATAATATGGCTAGCCTTTTCCATCACTAATGGCGCATTTCCACTGCAACGGGGTAGCCCCGTTTAAGCGTCCCTAAGCGTCCTCGCTCAGGCCTCGGGCTGCCTCGCTGGCCGTCCGAGGCCGTGGCGCATTTCTATTACAGTTTAGGACCCGGGGTAGCAACGCAGTGTAGGCGGGGCGATCGGCTTTGTTTTTGTTCACATTTCGAGTTGTTCCGTCGAGCTCCCGCTGGATTTGATCATCCCCAATGAGATGTAGGAACGTCGTCACCTCCTCGGTCGACCACGGTGTGCTTTTCTTATTAGACGTAGCCATTTTTGTAGCTCATCCGTTTACAAAATGCTGTTTATAAAATGCTGCAAGCTTGCTTCTAAATATATATGCGACGCTAGGGATGAACTCGCGCGCGCGAATCTTGTGACGATTCTCTCTGACCAATCAGCAGTCGAGAGTGTTGACGTCACTAGTTCAAGCCCTGGCCCTGGTCTGATAGAACCACGATTTAATGGGGCCGGAAAAAGAGGGAAAAAGTACCCGCTAGCCGGTACTAGGCTATATGGAAAGGCCACCAAAAACTGGCCTGGCCGCTTGAGGACGGTTAAGGACGCTTAAACGGGGCTACCCGCTGCAGTGGAAATGCGCCATAACATACCATTGGCAAGTGCATATCTCTTGTTTTTAATGACATCAGTTGGATGAAAAGGATTACATTGGTCAAACATATAATTCCACATGCTACAATGCGCTGAAATCAAGAAACATGACAATATGTTCAGCAGCAATGCACATTCATAATAAACCAACAAATCAGTTTTTATAACATAAATTCAAGCCTGTTGTGAAACCTTGACCCTTGAGGTTTCTTTATGTTGTGGGAACAGCTCTGATGTGTGTGTTTCTGTGTGTGTGTCTCCGCAGGGTGTTTCTGGACTGTCTGATCAACCCTCTACAGGAGCAGATGGAGGAGTGGAAGAGAGTTTCCAACACTCTGGACAAAGACCACGCCAAAGGTAGAAAAACACAGACAGACACCATGCACCTAGTCATGTGTGTCAACGTCTGGATGTTGTTTCTGAACCTCACTATTTATATATTTATGTGAATATCTGACACATATCTTTTGTTATTTTTGTGTTTCTCCACAGAGTACAAGAAGGCCCGTCAGGAGATCAAGAAGAGATCGTCTGACACTCTGAAGCTGCAGAAGAAAGCTAAGAAAGGTTTGCAATCTCTTTAGTCTGTGGTCACTTATGATCAATTATTATCACTCTTTTGAAAGAGTTGGAAGGATTGGAATGATTTTATTATGAGTGTGTCATAGTTACATTATTAGTGGTATTCATGTGGAAGTATTATAGTGGAATCATTTAATCATGTGTGGTATTGAAATTATTATGACGAGAACCAGCGTTGAAATCTAATTAAGTATAATTTTGAGGTTACTTTACTTGATGCTAATATAAATAGACCGAAGAATGTCATAATTGACCAATCAGAATTGATTCTTAAAGAAAGTTGCGTTAAAATAAATAAGATTCTAAATCAGGCAATTGTGCATAGTACATCCGTAACATTTAGTACTTAAAGGGGACCTATCATGCAAAATGCACTTTTTGATGTCTTTTATACATAAATATGTGTCCCCGGTGTGTCGGGGAACTCACAAAGTGTCAGAAAATAAAACCCTCTCTCTTTTCCTCCGTGCGCAAATCTCTAAAAATGGGGGTACAACGGAGCTGATCCAGATTTGCGGCCGATATGACGTAAATTACGTCATATCGGATGGTGGACCCACGGCACTATCAGAAATGTCGCTGTATCAGAAACAATTCCCGACGTGTTTTGGACGTAATAGTCTTTGTTTACATTAGCAAGCATCGCTAACACTCAGAGCTAACCTGTACTGGAGAGAGCATGTGTGTGAAGAAGCAGGAAATAAAAAGGAACTCACCTTGTGGTAAACCCTCAAGAGAGAACGCCTTTGAGCTCCATACTGTTTCAGAAATAATCCTTGATCTAATAATCCTTGCGTTTCATCACCGCAGCATTTTAGACAGTATCTGCCAGGTTCCGCATGAGCCGGCATAAGCTCCGCCCCCTCTTATACCCAGAATTAGCACTTTTGTAACAGGAAGAGAAATAGAGGGGTATGAGGCATGGCTAGAATGGGTGATCTGTTTGGTATCTTGATCAAAACACTTCCCAAAACCCTTTTTATTTTTTTATTGCCTAAAAATAGCATGATACAGTACTTATGTGACAAAATATAAATACAAATCTGTCTCTCTACACACATCAGTTTAAACGTTACTGATGACAAGCTGCACCTTTAAAGCATATTTAGATTCTTGACACATAAGTACTTTCATTTAAATACCTAATAAGTTAAGTGGAAAGAGTACATTTTACACTGTTGTATGAGTACTTTTACTTAAGTAAAAAGATACAATCTAGTACTTTCTTCCCACTCTAGATATGTGATAATTTTAAAGTTAATGATTTTTTTTCCTGTTCCAACAATGTGCCTCCTTCCCTTCCTGTGGTTGTCCCATCATGCACTGCTCCGTCCAGCTGATGTATTTGGTAAGCTGCTTTTCTACTCCCTTGCTTTTTACTTTTATGCATGATTATTGTAAAGACACAGGTACAATATTGTCTCTTGTCAAGACCCTGTGACCTATGACCCTTCATTACAGATTTTATTTGGAAATACTCAGCTTCCAGTGCTAATAATGGTATCTTCTTTGTCCTTTTAAAAAATCCCCTGAGCTTTTCAGTCTAGTTTGGTTTTAATATAGCACTATGGTTTTTGGCTTAAATGTGGCGGGTGGAGGTAAGCAGATATTAAATGTATTATCATGGTGAATACAAGACGGAAAGTGATGGTTTGTTAGATGTTTATCAGAAAGTCAGAGAACACATCTGCCGCCCTCACTTTCAAAATCCCTATCCAGCCTGCTTTGGTCGGCTGACAAATGTTCCCACGTTGTTTAGATGTTTGTGTGACTCACATAACCGAAGCCTGAACACAACAAAGAGCTGAGGCTCAAAGAGAAGGATTTTCCCAGCTCGTTTTGTAAAACATGATATATGTGGCACAATCCCACCACAACAAAACACAGCTGGGTAACTCACAAACTATACAACAATATGGAATATTTAAAGCATGATACAGCCTGGTTATTAATATATTTGTCACAGCTATAGTGGTATTATTTTGTTGGACAATAAGTAACGAGGAATGTCATACAGAAATGCTTTAAAGGAGACATGTCATGCTGTTCCGGTTATCACCCGTCCCCCTTGTGTGTTATGAAGATTTGTATGCATGTAAACGGGGTCTGCAGAGTCAAAAACCCTCAAAGTACACCCTGTAGCGAGTAAACTCTAACACAGAAAAGACCTCCCCAAAACGCCTCGTTGGAGATTTCTCTTCCTGGACATTGTGACGTCTGAACACCCAGTAGCCATGCCCAGAGCTATGACCATGCTGATTGGTCCAAATTAACCAATCCACGGGACTTCCTCACACACTCAGTGCAGGCAGCTCTGCTGATTTCTCCTCCCCTGGCTGCAGGCTGATAACAGACAGTTGGGGATCGCAGCGAAATTCTCTCTGCAGACCACATTCTCTCTGCAGACCCATTCTCTCTGCAGACCCATTCTCACAGCGTTTATCAACCTTTTTCTTACTCAATATCAAGCCACACTTATTGTTTTACCTTCGGCTGTGACTTTGTGTGTGCTCAGGATGAGTTTGGCTGTGTTTCGCTGTGTATCGCTAAACAAGGAAACAACACCTCCACGGAGCTCAGCGTTGATTCACAACGTCCCGACCAATCAGAGCACCACTGTGCTCACAGGGAGGGTGGGGGCTGGAGCTATTGGAGCTACAACGAGCCGTTAAAGGCAGAGAGTGAATCTTCAGTGAATACACGTTAGTTTTACAGAGATGCTGTATGAGAAACCAATGTGAGTTTGGAAAATTGCACCCAATATAAATCTATTCTAGTAGACCTCAACAATGGAATTATGATCAGGGGAAATGGTCATGACATGTCTCCTTTAAGATGTTTTTTCAGGTCCTTTAGACACAATGCTTCTATAACATCAATACACATGTGACTACCAATGAGATAATACAAGAAAACACTGAAAACCTCAGTCTGTGTTCGTAATCAAAGGACTATACATACTGCTGATGTATGTAAGTATGGGTGCACATAGTATGTGAATTCAGACTGTGACATGTGAGAAATGTCCCAACGTACAGTATAAACTAGATGAGCCTGAATTTCTAGTTCAAACGGACATCATGAACCACCCCAAAGTACATCGCAGGCTGTCCAGTGGCTGACTGATAGTTTCAACTATCAACCGTTTAAAATGACCACGGAAGATAGCCAGTGATGTTAAGGTGCAGATAAGAGGAAAAACACGGGAGCTCACATAATGTTCTGTGGAAAACCTATTGAACACTTAAATATTTAATACATTGAATTTGGCTAAAATAATACTGAAACATATTGCATTGAGTTTCAAAAGGAATTATTGATTTACATTTGTGATAACAATTCTCATTCAATGGTAGCTAAGATTGCTTGCATTGGGATCGATATGTGAGAAGGACGTGTTGATCGTGTTCACTTCAGTGTGAAACAGTCGGCTGGTTAGGGCACATTTAATTGTTAATTTTTGAAAGCATTATGCAGCTCACACTGTATACAGTATATAGTTTGCGATGTTCCTGTATAGTTTATTTTCTAGCTATTGCTAGCAGCTCTAGGAATGTCAGTTTTGGTCTATTCAGAAATGTGTTTCAGAGGGAAATATCTCAACAACTATTGGATGGATTGCGGTAAAATTGAATACATTACACACACACAGTCCCCCAAACAGGGTGAATTGTAGTGGCTTTGTTTGATCTCTGAATTGTTAAATCCAGGACAATCATCACGTCAACGTTTCTATTCCTCAACTGTGATTTGGGTTTACTGCTAATTAGCTTATCATTGCTAACATCCTTGTTTGCCATCTTGGCTTTTTTGGAGCCTGAAGTGATAGTTTTGGACAGAGAGTGGGAAGAGTGTGTGCAGTGAAGGCGCCCCCTGCTTGCTATTAAGAGAATGCAGTCTTAAAGGCACTTCACTTTCCACTCCAGATTGGGGGCCCCTTGGTTGATCACACACAGTAGGGTAGTTATCATGTTCCCACACAGAACAAATGTTTGCTGAAATTAGCCTACAATTTGTCACGTGTATGCATCACATTAAGAGTGTCTGACAGCTCGACGGGATCAGGCCCTCTATGACAGTGTTATTACTTTGCTCTACACACTGAGCTGCACAGAACCACAAATAAACAGCCAATGAGTCCTCTGCTTCTAGAACAAGTAGTTCCAGTCTGATTCACTCGAACTAAAACGAGTATTATGAGTGGAAACAAGAGCCTGTTGTTCCAGCCGACAAATAACTCGATGGCTTCCAGCTTTGAATTGAGCCTTAAGACAAACAACAGGGCCCAGGATTGACCCCAGAGGAACCTCAGATGTGGTCAAGTCTGCTTTGGTCGTCGGGGCCTTTCCAGACTGTTATTTACTGCACGATAGGAAACTCCCTTCTGCAGTGGAATGAATGTTACGAAGGAAAAAGAGATTTCAAAGAGGGAAATGTTGGAATGAAATCAATATAATGAGAGAGGGATTAAGTTTAAAATGAAGGGAATGAATGAGATGGAGAGTGATGGAGGGAGGAGTTCCCTTTGCCATCTGTCTGAATGATGTCAAAGATAATTATCAAGATTATTCATTATTAAGTACCCCAGTTGGCTTCTGCAGTGATCGTATTTGTAAACAAGAAACTGCTTTTCTGTAATTGCAGTACAAACTAGAGAAGTCTAATGTTCCCATTGACTGTTGATTTGTTGGCCTTGTATTGACAGTAAATAAACATATAATTGAGTCTGATCATTTCTTTATATGCACAAGTGTCCTTGACAAAGACCTTAAACAGGAAAAATATCTCTGTTGTATTAATGTTCAATGATCAGCGTGGAGCGTGGGACACAATATTCAAATTCAATTAACTAAGTTGGTCTAAAAAAATGAAGCTACACAGAGTACACACACAGTATGGATTGGATTTTAACTCAGATTCAGTGCCACATGACATTTAGTGGGTCCTGATGCCTGATTAGTTTCCTGAACAATTAACAATCTGACTGATGGACAGTCTGGTGGATTTCTGGCTGGTCAGATATTTTTGGTTGGCTGTCTGCAGTTCGAGCCATATGGCGAACCATTTGTTTTAGCATTTTTGTTGAAGAGGACATATTCTGCAGGTGTATATCAGTATGTAGTGTCTCTACTGTGACATGTCTCCATGCTCTAATGTTCAAAAAGCTCTTTCTCATTCTCATACTGCCTGTGCTGCAGCACCTCTTTTCACCCTCTGTCTGAAACCAGTCTGCTCTGATTGTAGCTCTGTTGTGATTGGTCAACCACTTAGAGATGTCCCGCCCATTAGCCTATCAAGTACAATGTGTTGGAGCACTAGCCAATAGAAGCCTAGCGTTACATAGTGATGTCATAATGTTATTGAGGTAAACAAAGGAGGCATTTCAGACAGTGGATGAGTGTGTGGGAGGGAACACAGGGATTTTAGCCTTCGCAGGCCATTTTCATGCAGAAAAACATACAAGACCACTACAGGAAAGGAGGACACCCCATAAAGCATAACAGGGACTCTTTAATAGTTGTTGGAGTCGTAGTAGTTGTACATGTTGTGGCCTCTGTGTGACTCACACTTTGCTGTGATGGAAGTCAACTGAACTTCAGACCATGATATCTGCATCTTTCCAGCCACTCTGCACTTCCACATTCCTCCTTTTTCTTATTGTCTTTCTCACAATGGCAACGCTGTTTTTTGTCTTTCTTTAAACCAGTAATGAATTCCCCGTGTGTTGAAGGATCTCTCAGCCCTCTCTTCCCTCTCTGTATCTCTGAAGCCCTCGGCTGAGCCGCTGCGCTCAGGCCGACCACAGAAGCCTCGGATGTTACTGGAGAAATAAAGATCTTTAATTACATGTTTATGTCTGTAAAGAACAGACGATGGGATTACCAAATGATCGTCTTAGAGAGGAAATTCTCCCCGAAACCCTCGTAAGAACAATAAAGAAGTCGACAGTTGCTTAAATGATTAGTTGATTTATTTTATAGCTTCTCCAAATGTGACGTGGTTGGAGAAACGGCAATAAAAGTGGCACTTTAGGCGCGTTCACACCGGAGTCCTTTTACCCGTACTTTTCCCGTTCAGTTCCGTTAGTGCCTGGAATTTTGCGTTCACACCAAAAAGAGTACTTAGTTCCGAGAACTTTTACCCCCAATAGCCACGTTCACACCAAGTACTTTGCCGTACTTAGTGTCCCGGCACTTATTACCCCAGGGCACTTAGTGCAGATCACGTTCACACCGGAATAAGTCCCTGAGGGAAGATTACGCAAATGAGCCGCTGACGTTCACTTCGTCTTCTTCTGCTTTGGGTTTACTGGCAGGCCGCAAACCACTTCACGGCGTATACTGCCGCCCAAAGTCCCCGGCCAGAAGTCCCCGCAGTTGGGGACTGGCTTCAGTAGAAGCTGCTGGGACTCCCAGCAGCTTCTACTGAAGCCTTCCGAGTAAATCGCCAGAACGCCGACACCTCCTCATCTCCACCGCTCCCATGTTTTATTTTGTGTTGCCATAAGTTAGTCTCTCTGCGTTTGTGCGCTGGGCGAATGCTAATAATGCTAATGCGAGGATAATAAAATGGAGGCTCTACAAAACATTTCAGAGTTTTACGGGGCGTGGTTTGCAATTCGCCCAGCCAATCAGAACTGGGGCACTTTTTTCCCCCAGGAAAGTACCATCTCTCAGCAGGCACTAAAAATGGGGGTAAAAGTTCCCGGCACTAAGTACTCTTTTTGGTGTAAGGGGTACTAATGGAACTAACGACGAAAAGTACGGGGAAAGTGCTCCGGTGTGAACGCGGCTATTTTTAGTGCTGCTAGAGAGGTGGTAACTATCCTGGGGAGAAAAAGTACCAATGTCTATGGCTGGCGATTGCAAACCACGCCCCGTAAAACTCTGAAAAGTTTTGTGAAGCCGCCATTGTAATTGCTGGCATTAGCATTATTAGCATTAGCATTAGCCCTGCGCACCAACGGAGAGAGAATATACTCTATGGCAACACAAAAGAAAACATGGGAGCGGTGGAGATGAGGACGGTGTCGGCGTTCTGGCGATTTACTCGGAAAGGCCTCAGTAGCAGCTTGCCTGGGACTCCCAGCCAGTCCCCAACTCCGGGGACTTCCGGCCGGGGACTTCGGGTGGCAGTATACGCCGTGAAGTGGTTTTGCAGTAAACCCAAAGCAGAAGAAGTGAACGTCAGCGGCTCATTTGCGTAATCTTCCCTCAGGGAACTTATCCGGTGTGAATGCGATCTGTACTTAGTTCCATGGGCTGGTTACTAAGTGCCGGCACTAAGTGCTGGCACTAATTACGGCCAAAAGTACTTGGTGTGAAAAGCGGCTTTTGGCTCTGTGGAATTGCGTTAACTGTTCACTCTTTTATGAAAAAATGTGTGAGATTTGTTGGACAAATGTGGAAACGATGTCCATGCAGTTCCACTGGAGGTGATCATTTAATAAATAAATAAATAAGATCCTCTTTCTTAACACTCTGAAAGCTCACAAAATGGAATAATGTGGAGTGTTAGCTGGATGTCAGCGGCTGGTTGTTACCCTGAATTGTAATAGGCTTTTGAGGTTTGAGGGAGGCTCTAACTATTGTTTTGAAGAGGTTCAGGGTTTGCTGCTCCTTATGAAAATAAAGTCCTGTTTAATGGAAGTAAAATGAAGATATGATTTCATGCTCTCTATTTCTTGTTCTGTCTTGCTCACTCACCTCTAATACCTGGATAATGATGTAGTGCACTACATTATATTTATTTTACCATTATACATAGAGTATGTTCAGCCATTAATGCCAAATCCTTGTCAGTGAAGAAGACCTTTCCCTGGTCATTGACTGCTGTTATGCATTCATCACTAGGGCCTTTAAACGTCACTTTCCTTTGACCTGAAAATATCGGACATCATCAAAATATACTGCATGTCTTGTTTTATGTTTCTTATGCTGGTGTTGTATTGTGTATCTTGTTTTTTATGTGTTTGTACGGCAACCCTTGAGAGCCTTGAAAGGCGCCCTGTATAAATTAAATTAATTATTATTTATTATTATCATGTCAGTAAAGCTGAAATGTATCCGATTAGATTAGAAATTAATAAGTAACATGGTTTTTAATTGAATAATGTTTCGAGAAAATTGTTTCAGACACTTCGAAAGCTCTTCCCACACTTCCTAATGTTCTGCTTTTTTTTGCAGCAACAGCTTTTCACTTATTTAGCGTTGTTATGTATTTATTTATAAGTGTGTGTGTGTGTGTGTGTGGTGTGTGTGTGTGTGTGTGTGTGTGTGGTGTGTGGTGTAGTGTGTGTGTGTGTGTGTGTGTGTGTGTGGTGTGTGTGTGTGTGTGTGTGTGTGTGTGTGTGTGTGTGTAGGCCGCGGGGACCTCCAGCCTCAGCTGGACAGCGCCATGCAGGAAGTGAATGATAAGTACCTGCTGCTGGAGGAAACGGAGAAGCAGGCGGTGAGGAAGGCGCTGGTGGAGGAGAGGAGCCGCTTCTGCTGCTTCGTCACCATGCTGAAGCCTGTGGTGGTCAGTCAGTCACACACACACACACACACACACACACACACACACACACACACACACACACACCACAAAAAAATAGACTCTGACTGTAGAAAGTAACTGATCAACAGAAATGTATACTTCTATAAAAAGCCTGCATGCTAAAGACCCAGGAGTGGAGTGCACCAGCTGGGCGTAAGCTGGGCGTAACTCTACGTCCGACGTAGAACCGAAGGTTAAGACCAAACTAAAGTTATGACTAGTGCACCACTTAGACTTAAGCCCTGTATGCGTTGCGCCCGGGTGTTGTAACTTTTACGCCTAGTATGGAGCAGGCGTAAATCGGAAAGACAGACTAGTATCCATAGCAGGGCGGCGTCAGGGGGGAGCTAGGGGGTGCTGAAGCACCCCCCAGGATTGCCAAAGCACCCCCAAGAAATTATTTTGTTTTTTGTTTTTTTTGAAAATTATTATTATTATTTTATTAAATTAAATCAGAAACATTATTGATTACATCAATGCAAATGTGAAACAAACAAATGTTGACCAAAAACATAAAGCCAACACAGGTGATATGATTAGGCCCAATGACCAGCACCCATTAGATTTTTGACCTACCCATAGGCTAAATTACTTTGTGACACTTGAGTGACTTCCTGTTAGCTGGAGCCCCACATTATTTGCTAACAGCAAGTGACAAATGGATCGTTTTTAGTCCTTAAACGTCCACATGTGGACACTCAATCAAAACCAACTGAAAGCGAGAGGGATTCTGCACATAATAGGCCTGTGAGTACAAGTAGCCTAGTAGTAGTAGGGTCTCTGTGTTCATTCAAGCTCTGCTCTGTGTGTGTGTGTGTGGTGGCACGAGCCATTTTGTGGTGCGTGCGCAAGCGAGCGAGAGAGAGAGCTCGCGCACCGGTGGGTATCTACCGGAGATCGTTGTGGTTAGCATCTGGTGCTAGCTAGCCCAAGCTAACGGATATAAGGAGCTTTTTCAACAACAAGGTGGAGGGAGAACTCTCTCCTGTCAGACGGAGAGTCTCAGGTAACCTCAGCTCAAGTGAAGTAAAGGACTCTCAGTGTTTAGATAGTTAACTTTAGGTCTAGTTATCTCAGTGGGTCTCAAACGGTTGTTTTAAAAGGGGGAGTGATTTGTAAAATATCTATAAAGAAATAGAAAATCTGTTTACAGTTCTGTTTCATATGTATGTTGAGAGATACAGTATATCCATAGATCTCTTCATTTTGCTCTCGAAGTGCACCAGATTGATGCTTTTAACTTCAATATTTTAAAAAAAAGACCCCACTAGAGAAGGTGAGGACCCTCCTAGAGGAGGTGAGGTCCACCCCCCACTTGTAAAAAATAGCACTTTACCCCTGCTTACACCTATATGCCGTGAGCTGATTACCGAGCCTTCATTGTAACAGTCGCGGGTACACTGTGTGTGCGTGTGGGGAGTGTTGCAGTAGAAAATTCAACTGTAGCGCTGGTGCATTAATGGGAAACCCTTAATGTTTGAGCAAGCTACCCCACAGCACCCCCTAGAGAAAATCTCTGGCGCCGCCACTGATCCATAGTAACGTAAACAGGCAAGAAGGATATTAACGATGGCCTAGGGCGTCTTTGTTTACATGTTTAACAATGAAAGGGCATTAAGAAGAGTCTCAATTTCTCCTTCTCCAGCTAAAATGTTTCGTGTTCCGCTCTCAATTTGACGGTCTCCTCCACCTCCACACGAACGATTTATTTCTCCGTCAGTTCCCGCTGTGGCTCTGACAAATCCCTCTTTCTCTTTCGGGGTGTGGCCATTTGGGATTCCCCCTTGAGTCATCGAATGGACGCTGTGGGTGTGGGAATTCCCTCTTCTCTGCGGTGCCTCTGAGTCTGTAAAATGGCGTTGCTTGGCAACAATTACTGTTTCGCGTGTATTCACGTGGAAGCACATCTAAGACCAGGCGCAGCTACGCCCGAGACTAGTCAGGCTTGGTGCACTCGGTGTAAATTCGAATCCACTACGTCGGACGTAGCTAAGCCCGACGTTAGAGTTAAGCCCTACTTGTTTACGCCCAGCTGGTGCACTCCACTCCAGGTGGTGATTGTGTTACAAAGTGCAGTGAGGAGGTTTTGTTGTACATGTTTGAGCGTGGTTGCTGTGTGTGTGGTCAGGAGGAGGGAGATGTCCATGCTTGGGGGAGATCACTCACCTCCAGACCCTCACAGACGACCTGAAGGCTCTGACCATGGACCCCCACAAGCTGCCCCCCTCCAGCGAGCAGGTACACCTCCTCACCTGAGAACCTACATATCTGCTGACCCAGGATCCATCCAAGGTTCCTTTAGTGTTTCATCTCAATTATTCAAGTATAAGTGAGTCAAATCTTTGGTTATGAATCCTCAACATTGTAGTAATAATAGCAATAAAATGAACAACAAAAAGACACTAAAATAGCAGTGCAATATTTTACAATAGTATAAATAGTGTACGTATATAGTAGTCAGTGTTGGGGAGCTAAGTACAACAAAATGGGAGAAAGTACAGCTAAGCTACCCCAGGGAGAACAACTAAAGCTACTGTAGATGGGATTCAAAGGTTGTACTGACATGTGCATCATCCAAGGCTTATCTTATCAAACCGTGCAACATACAATAAACTTAAGATATACAAGGAAAACAATTGATAAATAGTACATGAGACACAATGGTGCAAGTCAAATGCAGGAATATATACTCAATTGAGTTTTGTTTTTTTAAGTCCACCTGTTTACAGGCCATCAATAAACCACAAACAACTAAATATATCCACCAAAAAAGTAAGTATTGAACTTGCACCTTTTGAGCCAGTTGGAGCAACTTGAACACTGGATCAGTTTTGTAATCTTAACATCTTAAACAGTCTGGCAGCTGACACTACATGAAGATGAAGTGTGTATGGTGGTGGCAATGCATTACACATTTTGTTAGGGGGGAGTTAAATTACAAATAGTAAAATAATAATTTTCTTTGATGGCCTAAAACGGCCTCAGTTGTATTAGTTAACTACACAAATAAATGGCAAAGGAAAAAAATGGAAGTTGTCCTGACCCTCCCCTCTGTCCCTCCAGGTGATCTTAGACCTGAAGGGCTCTGAGTGCACCTGGTCCTACCAGACCCCCCCCTCTTCACCCAGCACCACTGTATCCAGGAAGTCCAGCATGTGCAGGTTGGTAACCATGGCCACAGAAACTGCCCATCATCTCAACCAGCTGATTTATTATCTGATCTGTTCTCTGCTGCCTCCCTGTGGCCACTAGGGGGAGCTGCAGCTTCACTAGGACCTCATGAAATCTGTTATTTCTCTGGTTCATTAAATACTTACATTTCAAAGAAGATAGATGGATAGAATGGGAGGGATGAACCCCTCTGTAATGGTCACACGTGCAGAGCACAGAGCACACACAGTGACATCTGGCCTCTGCATTTTACCCATGAATTTGAAGTGAAAATGTGTGCTTGAAATAAATTGATTTACAACAAATAAAGGCAGTTATGTTGAAAATCAGGAAATAAACACATTTACAAGAAGTACTTACAAGAAACATAGAATAAGAACAAAATGAATAAAATATGAACATAAATAAGATAAAGCGCAAATGTTCAAATGATGGTGATAGTGACATGCAAAGATTTGTGCACTAAATGATGGCACCATTTGAAATGAAGATAGTGTTTTTTTCACAAACAGCTTCTCAGTAACCCCCCTCTCCCCCTGCAGCAGCCTGAACAGTGTGAACAGCAGCGACTCTCGCTCCAGCGGCTCCCACTGCCACTCCCCCACCTCCCACTTCCGTTACCGTGCCTCCTCCTCCTCCTCCTCCTCGGTGCTCCCCCAGCAGGCCCCCGCCCGCCTCTCCTCGGTCTCCTCCCACGACTCCGGCTTCATCTCCCAGGACGCCTTCCAGTCCAAGTCCCCCTCACCCATGCCCCCGGACGGCTCCCAGGTGAGGACAGAGTTCACCATCTTACTGAAACATACTGTTCTTCAGCCAGGTTGCTAGGACACTATATGATCATTAGGTGAAGGCTTCAGCTCGTGTGTGTGTGTGTGTGTGTGTGTGTGTGTGTGTGTGTGTGTGTGTGTGTGTGTGTGTGTGTGTGTGTGTGTGTGTGTGTGTGTGTGTGTGTGTGTGTGTGTGTGTGTGTGTGTGTGTGTGTGTGTGTGTGTGTGTGTGTGTGTGTGTGTGGTGTGTGTGTGTGTGTGTGTGTGTGTGTGTGTGTGTCAGAAGCTTATAGCACACAACTGATCTGTGTATGTGCTTTGCCTGTGTGTGTATATGTTGCATGCAACCTCCTATAACCCTGTCTGAGCCGACTCCCCCTTCTCCCTCTCCTTTGCTTCTCTGTTGTCATAGTAGGGTGATCTCACATACAGGTGGACTTGTTTATTTGGATTGAACTAACAGGGATGTAGTCTAAATCAAGGTTATTGCAGGTTTAGCTTATGTTTGGATTCAAAATGAATACTAAGAATATTCCATGTAAGCCTTCAATTGGCAGTAATACGTTTTGAATTGTAAAACAATCCAATAAGAGACAAACTAAGTTCACCCAATTTTAACAAAATAACATATATTTAATTTGTACACTTGAACTGGTATACAGCTGTCTCCAAACACTTTCCCACCTGGATACTACCTCCTTAGTTTTGTCTTGTTTTACCTGTTCCGTCAACCATGCACATTTATTAGGAGTAAAAGTAGCTTTATCCCTAATAATTAAACAAAATACATTTTTACAAAAGGAACACAGTTACTCCAGTGGACTATATTTTTCTGGTTGTTCTTATACATCAATGTATGTTTTCTTTTTGGATGCAGCAAGATTTTTGTTGGATTATATATATCTAATGCATTTTGTATGCATTTGTCAAACCTCTCTGACACTAACGGCCCGTCCACACAGCAGCGTTAAAAAAATCTTCCAACGCTTCTGCCCATTCACTTTGAATGGGGTGACGTCACGTTGTCTCACTTTTCGCCGAACTGCATTGTGGGAAGCAAAGCGAAGATTTCCAGGATTCAAAAGTTGAGCAATGTTCAACTTTTGAATCTTCTGAAGCTTTCGGTAGAAGCGTCAGCCAATCAAATCATATGCCAGTACAAGCTCTAGCCAATCAAACCGCTGCTTGTGTGTCAGGGGCGGGAGATTCATGTGATTGGTTGTTGGTCGAGCTTCAGACACGCCCGCCGGCAAGCTTTTTCCAAAGCCGCTGTGTGGACGTACCGGAGACACGTTGTTCTGTTGTTAATGATGATTCTGAAAGTCTTCTTCTTCCTGTGTGTGCTGCTACAGCTGATTGGTTGTTTCATTTCACGAGCTAATTATTCTGCTGACTTTGAGATTCTCTTTTTATGACTAACCTGCATCATGTTTCTGTTTCTCTCTGTTTCTGTCTATTTGTTTTTCTTGGCCTTTCTCTCTGTGTGTGTGTGTGTGTGTGTGTGTGTGTGTGTGTGTGTGTGTGTGTGTGTGTGTGTGTGTGTGTGTGTGTGTGTGTGTGTGTGTGTGTGTGTGTGTGTGTGTGTGTGTGTGTGTGTGTGTGTGTGTGTGTGTGTGTGTGTGTGTGTGTGTGTGTGTGTGTTGCATGGCTCTGCTACAGTCCTGTGTCTCTGCTTTATCTGAGGAGCCCTTCCTCTTCCTCCTCTTCCTCACCCTCACACAACCAAGAGGTGAACATCTGAAAACACACCCATATATACACACACACACACACTCACACACACACACACTTTGCTAAGGTGTGTTAGGTCTGTAGTTGTGTGTGTGAAGGTGTCACATGGAGCATCAGGGTTATTACAATGATGTTGACTGTTTGTATAACAGCAGAAGCCTCTGCCTGTTGAACCTCCATTCAGTATATCACACATTTGATCAGATCCACTTATTATTATGCATTTGGATGAAGAGGTTCTTGAAAATGAGGCGTGTCAGATTTAGTAGTCTCCTGACACGTCATTCAACATTTGACATAACGTTGTTTGGTAAATAGAATAACCTGAAGTAAAAATGAAAGAATAAACAATCAGAAGAACACAGAATGAAAACAGACTTCAAAGCAGAGTAACAGAGTCCCCATGTTCAGTTTGGATTGTGGGAACAGTCAGTTATGAAGATTGGTCCTGAGAGCTGATCATGTCTGCCTGTTAGCCTTAGCAGAGGCTGACATACATCTGCAACAGATCTCTGAACCAGACCTGCTCCATGTGGAACCTCCTCTTCATGTTTTCACATCCTCAACAGTCCTCACCCTCACCTTTTTAATTTGTGCATTGTGTCTCTTCCTCTTCCTCATCCCCCCCTTCAGTTGTCAAATGGTTTTGACCATCACGCTGCCCTC
>NW_022989940.1:0-19401 GCF_902827175.1 Gymnodraco acuticeps | reverse complement strand
CTAGACTTCCCACAATGCAAAGCGTAAATGATAAACCAATATCCCTCCAGTCCTCACACTGTAGTAAAAACACAGTTATTATCTAAGCATTATTGCGTTACATATATCGACACTTATATTGAAAAAGACAGCTTGCTCCTAGTGTATATTTTAAGGCTTTTGCCAGATAGATTATTATATGTATGGACTGCATTCATATAGCACTTTTCTGGCATTAGCAACCCCTCAAAGCCCTTCACACCACAGGCTAGGATTTACACACATATTCTCACACTGAGGCTCCTCCTTGCACACTCACAGGGAGACATTTCGGTTTATATTGTATCCCTGTTAAGCCCGAAGGTCCCCGCCGGCGGGGACCCTGGGTCTTTTTTTCACGATACTGTGTCTCAGGGGATCTTAATATTTAAGAACCTATTAATGTGTTATACCAGATTAAAGGAAATAATATCAGCTAACTGCCGATACAAACCATGTTTACCAAAACAAAACACAAGTCTCACAAGAAGCATCTAAATTACCCCTGAGCGAAAAATGCTAACGGACATTGGCACAGAACTCAAGATAAAAGTACCCTTATTACTTATCGTAGCTGCACATACAATATATCCGATTAAAGCTGAGACTCCATAGATTATGTAGGTACATAGTATCATCACTGAGTGATCCGGACTCAAGAGGGGAAGCAAATACAGTCATCACAACACGTACCTTTACGAAGCTTCTAGGGAGATGGTCTCACAAGTAGCTGTCAATCTGATCAAAGTACGTGTTCAATGGCATTAAAATGAGAAAAAACGCGGCTGAATCTGTTAATCCATAGGTTCTTAACGTCCATGTATAAAAAACTGATTGAATTTATAATCCATAATTCCATTTTTATGTAAAAATCGGAGAGTAAATGCTAGCTGCTAATGGTAGCCACCACAGCTAGCTGCTGCTTCCGGTCTCGGCGATGCAGCAGTCTCACACATGACCAAATAAGGACTATGTGGGAGTTCCCCTCGATTCCATTGGCTCTGACGGTCAGAAAGAGATGTCACATGTCAAAATCCAGCAAGGGGGGCCAGAGATATGGAAAATCCACCCAAATGGCCCCCGAAGAGGTTTTTGCTAAATCTGTCTAAAAAGGTCAAATATCACTTGTTTTGGATCAATTTTGATACAGGGTACTTATTATATGTTGTACTTTGGATTCCTAAAGCTTTTAGTCTACTAACCCATCATCCAAGGTTAGTTTTCACTATAAGTACAAAATATGTTTTGGACGGACACTATAATTTACAGTTTTTTACCATGTTCAATCTGAATTTTCTTTAAAATAAAAAACATCTATATTGAATCTGACTTTTCTACATCCAACTCACAAGTTTATCATTACTTTGAGGAAAAAGATTATTAATTTAACCCTTTTAGAAGGGAAGATATGGTCATTTGTTCTGGGAATGTCATTTTCGAGCCTGAAACCTGAAAAACAGGCTCGGGGTTTAACAGGTTAATGCTCTTAAATCCATGATACAAGGCTACGTTGTGTTGTATCTTGTTTGCTGCTACTTATTATGGACTAGTCTGTTATTGTTAGGTACATATTCAAAGAGACACATAACCGCAGGTGTGCATGCGTAGCAGAAACGCTCCCTCTGGAAGACGCCTCAAAGTTTAATTGGATCTATTGGTTAAGGTTTGAGATTCCTGCAAGCACTGCAAGACAGGAGAGGTGAATTGACAGTTTTTTGGAAAGCGTTCTGTTAACAGTTGCTCTGTTATTTATCGGGAGAAACAGCTGCAATAGGGAATATAAACTCTCATTAGCATCCAGGGTTCATGTATCTTGACTGAACAGATGAAACCAGTGTCTAATTGTTAGAGAAATATGACTGGTCCCCGGCTTGAGCTTCAACCTCAGGATCCATGTATCTGTGATCCTCTCCAGAATGGAAGCAGTCATCACATACAGAGCATCAACTAGTTCCTGAACAGTGTCCTTCACATGCTGATATCCAAGAGAGGGAGTTACACAGTCACAAGATGGAGGAATAGAAAGCAGTATTCAATGTTTACTTCAGATTAGCTCCACGTCAGAAATGAGCATGCTTGATGTCTGTCTCCATAGAGGCTGAATCATCATGTTAATCACAGAGCTATCATATGCCTCAAACAGTCCTGATGCTCTTCTAGGTAATCACACATCCTGTCATGTTCACAGCTACAGTTGGGATTCCTTTGTTATCATGTTACTCTCATTGGAAGAGGACATTCAGTATTTTCCCAACAGTAATATAAAATGTTAATGCAGCGAGAAGGTGAATGTAAAATAGGGAACAAACCATTTCCCCTTTGTGACGTTGACTTGTATTTAAATGCAGATTGGATTTCCTCTTTCAGCCGCTTGTCACATGCTGAGGTCACATCCCAAGCGATCAATAGAAATCCAATATCTGAGATTAGATGAAGGCTGCTGTTTCCTGGTGTCTCCCTTTGTGGCAGCTGACGTTAAATCGTGGACGCTTTCATGGTGGGATCCATTTGCTTCTTGTTGGAATTTAACCACAGAATGGAATAATGCCTTTCTGCCAATATGATGCCTATATCTGCTGATTTGTCTTGAAGCACTGGTGATTCAGCTTTATCTGAACACACACACACACACACACACACACACACACACACACAACACACACACACACACACACACACACACACACACACACACACACACACACACACACACACACACACACACACACACACACACACACACACAGAGAGACAGAAATGATGGGACTGAGAGAGCCAATCAGACGCTCCTCAAGTGTCTCGACTTCAGAATCAGACATCCTTTATTTGTCCTACGGCGGGGAAATGTACAGTGTTAAAGCACTCTGATGAAAAAGGCAAACTTAAATAACAAGTTTAAAGTTTTGCACGGCTTTGTTGAATTCTAACTAAGAAGTCTAGTACATTTAACCTCAGCTCTGGACAGTATTTAAAGACTGGATAATGGAAAAATAAAACTAACTTTTTACAGAAAACACCTCGATCAGAGCTATATACATATTTAGATTTCGTTTAGCTGACACTTTTATCCGAAGCGACTTACAGACACTTCTGTAGACTTGCTACTGGAGAGAGTTGGGGTTTAATATCTTTGACATGTTTACTGAAGAGGCCTGGCGTCGCAGCACTGATCATTTGATTGGTCGAAAACCATGTATCCCCTGAGTCTCAGCCACAATGTTGATATGAAATACCACTCAAGCACACATGAATAGAATGAAAGTCAAATAAGTACACGTCCAAGGTAAATGAAACACAAGTAGCAGCATTCAATGATTACAGAGGGATCTGTGGCTGCAGGACGTGTTTATTATCAATCTGAATGTTGTGTATTGATCGCAGCATTCTGTGTTCTTGTGTATTTGACCTCAAGTTGCTTCTGATGGAAAACAGTGTGTGAATGTGTTGTATGAAGCCTTTACCTCTGAATGAATGTGTCTGAAGGGTGACTTGTATTATGTAAAAGCCGATGTAAGGGTCGTACATAAAGAACGGATATATCGCAATATAAATTCAGTCCATGTACCATCAAAGTTAGTTAAAAAAGTCTATATTGTCTTATTCCACACCAATGTTGCAGGCAGTGAAGCTCTCAGTACCACAGAGCTTAGATAAAGTGCACACACACACGCACACGCACACACACACACACACACACGCACACACACTGGCAGACAGCCATATTGCTGTTTGCTCGCAGGCGGAATGATAGTATCTTTCCAATAATACTGAGGGTTCATTTTCATTCCATCGTGCAGATAGTAACTTGAGGCCAATGCTGGATAATATTGTTCATTACCTGCAATACAATGCAGTATTTACATCTGCTGCATCTGCCTAGTCTGTGACACGTTATTTCATTCCAGGATAAGAAGTGCTTTTTGGATATACAAAACAAAAACTGATACATTTGTGTGGTCAAGGTCCTTTTTTCTGCTCCAGATGGGTATTGTTGAATGTTGGACCGTGAAGGATTGACATTAATATTGAAGGTCTGTGATTATGTGTTTGTGCGCTGTAGGTAAAATCACCATTTGTTATTATTTATGCCTGAAACTTTTGAAAATCAGAGCAGGTGTTTCTGTTAGCTTGCACACTCTGAAGTTCACATTTACAATATATGGCCTATGAAACATACATGTTATGTTTAATAACGGGTATATATGCATTTTTCAAGACAAGAGCTCAATGAAAGCTCTCATGGTGCTTGAGGAGTTTTGCAATATTGAGGCATTTTCTTTAAAACATACAGAGACTCTATAAATAGCAAGTCAAGTAAATCCCCTTTAGGGTATGAGCGTAGGGTTCTTACAGCACCGCTAAAACGTTATTCTCAGCTTGGTGTAGAGCTCCATCAAGAGCAATTAGCAGTTGTGAAGCGAGTGAGTCCTTGTCCTTGTTATGTGTCCTTATTAAAAGTTGAGAAGCGGTGACTTTAGCAGACGAAGATTTGAACCCTCCAGAAACACAATTCCACTTTAAAGAAAGCCAGGAACACGTTTTGTTAGAGCTAGTTTATTTGTATTAATAAGAAGAGATAAGAAGTACTTGGGTGCGTTGCAGCAGCATAAAAATACATTGTACATTGGAGTAATTAAAAGAACTAAACAATCCAAAATGTAAAACATCTCAAATAGAAATAAAATAGCATTAACAAAGTAGAAAATATACATCTTGAAATACACATTTACAAAATATAAAGCAGGATATTATATATACAGTAAGTGTGAAAGGAATATTATATTTTTGTGTAAAAGGTCAAATAACATTGTAACCTACTGGCGACCTCTGTAGTCCAGAAACACATAAAAGACTACAAATCCCAGCCTTTTAAGAGACACAGTGGAAATAATTTCATTTTGATTAAACACAAGTTGCATCACATCAAACCAGCATCAAAAGACATGTTTTACTAAAATGACCGGACTTCTTTCGGCGGACTGATATGACTTGATCAGAGCCCCCTCCTTAGCAACAGTGGGTTCTCCTTAGCAACGATCTGCTAGCGCAAAACAACAGACCTCTGGAATGTTCAAATGGACCAATCAGAGTCAAGTATTCAACTAAGCCATGTAGTTAGATAGTTAGATAGATAGATAGATAGATAGATAGTATGTAATAAAGGCATTCTATTCAACCTTTTATCATTTATGAGGTAAAAGCCCATTTTCTGCTAGATTTAATCTGGTTATCTTGTACTTTATGTTATTGTTAACAATGTTTATAACATGAAAAGTCATGTTCAGTGATTAATAAGATTTTTACCATATTTCTTTCAACATGACTTTCTCAAGTTGGCTTTGTATTTATGTGAACAAGAAAGAATAAAGAATTCCCTACTTGTTTAGTATTATATATTTAACATGTTCTAAAGGTTATAGAAAATCAGCTTGTTAATAGCCTTGTTTTAGTGTCGTCGTCCTTCTCTATTGCTACCATCATAATTGTGCTTATGTCATGTTTGGATGTGATGTATTGCACTGAATGTTAAAAGGTTAATATCAGTATAACAGTATATTAATATTGACGCAGGAGCTAGGATAAAAATAAAAATGTGCACCAAGTTGAAGCTTCTTCTTCCACCGAAAAGTGACTCACACAATAGCACTCAAACAGCAATAAAACACGACACCTTAACCCCAATAAAAAACAAAAGATAGGGATTGCAATTGGAATGGGATTTGTGAACTGCTTTTTGTGTTATTATTTTAAGTGTCAAGGCATGAAGGTGCATTGTGAGATGATTTGGTTTCTTGAGGTCATGTAATGAAAACCACTTATTGTCAGGCTCATATCATTTAATTGGTTTGGCTGAAGCCCCCCTGCTGGTTTATTACAACGTTTCTGGCCCACATTACTATCCAGGATTCCTGCCGTTTTGCATCTACTGGGAAATCTCTGCCTGCTTGGCCTTGAATCAAGTCAAGGCAACACTGTATTTTAAACGAGTGTTCATGAATTCTGTTTTATTGTAACCTGAAATCCACAGAGAATAGATAGCGAAGACATGACGTTTGTTTCCAGATGGGAGGTTAGTGCTCGAACAAGTGCGACTCGTAATTCCCTGCAGCCCCATTCTTCTGTGATTATTAAAACTTTACACTTGATTGAAAAACTCTGGGGGTCTAGAAAATGTTAATTATACTAATCCTTGCTGTGATTGCACTGACAGCTGCTGGAGCTCGGTTGATTGTCAGGGAGGAACATTTTCTATAAAATACTGGCACTGCAGCCTCTCTACGAGCAGACATTTCATTCCTCATTACGTTTTTTTTGTTTGGTTCATTAGGACCAGATGTATTGATTTGTGTTGAACTAGAGAGCTGAATTGACTTAGACAAAGAGCCTGGTTATATTCCTGTCATTGAGGGAGAATGTCTTTTAGTTTCCACTTTAAAGTTTCAGTCTGGGCCCTCCAAGGTGAAGAAGTTACAGCATGCCATCATTTGATTCATTAGGAAACCCCCCAGGTTAGTCATACGTCAAATAAGCTCAAATGAAGGCACAGTTGTTTCTTATATCTAAAATCAACATTCATTGGAGTTCACAAACTATCTTTATTTTCTTTTGATGCATACTCTTTGATGACACTCAGAATAAAATATATTTGTGTGCCTGTCTTCTGTTTCTGAAATGGAGACATTTGCAAACATGTTACCTTGGCTTACGTACAGTATTTAATTGTACATTATCTATTCTATTTTCCATGGTGTAGTGACTTATTTCTATCAATCATACTGTACGCTGGACTGTTGGAAGAGCCTGGGACTTAAGATGTATGCCGATAAAACCATTGAAACATGAACATACCGACTGGTTACATCGACTAATACTCCAGATAAACCTTTCTGTTTTTTATGGTAATCTCTGGTTTTAAGGGGCAAAAAAAGACACTGTCTGCCCTTTAAGTAACATAAAAAAAGACATTTTCATAATACTAATACATTCTGGAGAAAAAAACATGACTACTAGCAGAATCACAATGTTCACAATTCATTTTTTAG
Source organism: Gymnodraco acuticeps (assembly GCF_902827175.1). Lineage (NCBI taxonomy): Eukaryota > Metazoa > Chordata > Actinopteri > Perciformes > Bathydraconidae > Gymnodraco > Gymnodraco acuticeps. Next base: position 12,340 of record NW_022989940.1, on the reverse strand, counting down.
CAAAGAACGATATACTACAACACATTAAAACATTTCACAAATATGCTATATCAAGCATACATGTTGATGCTTTATTGTTTTCACTTCCTTCGGTTCATTACTGATTCAATTCAATTTTACAGGTGACAAAAAACAGATTACATTTTTAAAGTAACCCTCCCATCCCTAGCTGTACACATGTCTTGTTGCATAGTATACATCAGCTTTGGGTGGTAGATACTGTAAGAATCACTAACATGTATTCATTCATGCAGAATGCTTTACTATGCTGGCTGAAGAGTGTTGATTCCCAGTGGTTTCATAACATTCAGAACCAACCATAACCAACACATATCACGGACTGGGTCAGAGTCCCAGTCCGTCCCTGCTGGTATTATTATTCTGTAGCAGTTCGGCCAACATTACATTCAAAACACTAATACTCCATATATGTGTTGACCCTTTCCCTTTACAGTATGTGTGGTAATCTCTGGTTTTAAGGGGCAGGCTGGCCAAAGGAAATATAATAACAATAATAATAATAATACTTTATTTGTGTAGCACCTGTGCTTTACAGAAAACACAACAACAATATTAAAATAATATTACAATTAATACAGAACAAGATAAAACATCTTCAGTGATAATATGTTAAAATAAAACAATTTTAAAAAGAAAAAAACATTTTAAAATAAAAGCAAAACAGAAAAAATACAGTAAAATATTGACAATGATACTTCAATCAGGAGAGACGGTTTGGATGTAAGAATACATATGTATTGCCAGGAATACACAAATTAATTAATGGAGTTTTGGCGATTGGGCCCCGTTGTACAGGAGTATCATTCGGGAGGGGAGAACCGATCCGATGAAACCCCCCGGGGTCTAGACCCTGGTGGTGGTGAATGGATAGTTGGGTCGGTCTGAAAGGGAGGGGCATAGCTTGACCCTGGTGGTGGTGAATGGATAGTTGGGTTCGGTCTGAAGGGGAGTGGCTTAGCTTGACCCTGGTGGTAGTGAATGGATGGTTGGGTTCGGTCTGAAGGGGAGTGGCTTAGCTTGACCCTGGTGGTAGTGAATGGATAGTTGGGTTCGGTCTGAAGGGGAGTGGCTTAGCTTGACCCTGGTGGTAGTGAATGGATGGTTGGGTTCGGTCTGAAGGGGAGTGGCTTAGCTTGACCCTGGTGATGGTGAATGGATAGTTGGGTTCGGTCTGAAGAGGAGGGGCTTAGCTTGACCCTGGTGGTGGTGAATGGATAGTTGGGGTCGGTCTGAAGGGGAGGGGCTTAGCTTGACCCTGGTGGTGGTGGTGAATGGATAGTTGGGGTCGGTCTGAAGGGGAGGGGCTTAGCTTGACCCTGGTGGTGGTGAATGGATGGTTGGGTTCGGTCTGAAGGGGTGTGGCTTAGCTTGACCCTGGTGGTGGGGAATGGATAGTTGGGTTCCTTTTGAAGGGGAGTGGCTTAGCTTGACCCTGGTGGTGATGAATGGATAGTTGGGTTCCTTTTGAAGGGGAGTGGCTTAGCTTGACCCTGGTGGTGATGAATGGATGGTTGGGTTCGGTCTGAAGGGGAGTGGCTTAGCTTGACCCTGGTGGTGGTGAATGGATGGTTGGGTTCGGTCTGAAGGGGAGTGGCTTAGCTTGACCCTGGTGGTGGTGAATGGATAGTTGGGTTCGGTCTGAAGGGGAGGGGCTTAGCTTGACCCTGGTGGTGATGAATGGATAGTTGGGTTCGGTCTGAAGGGGAGTGGCTTAGCTTGACCCTGGTGGTGATGAATGGATAGTTGGGTTCAGTCTGAAGGGGAGTGGCTTAGCTTGACCCTGGTGGTGGTGAATGGATGGTTGGGTTCGGTCTGAAGGGGAGTGGCTTAGCTTGACCCTGGTGGTGATGAATGGATAGTTGGGTTCAGTCTGAAGGGGAGTGGCTTAGCTTGACCCTGGTGGTGGTGAATGGATGGTTGGGTTCGGTCTGAAGAGGAGGGGCTTAGCTTGACCCTGGTGGTGGTGAATGGATAGTTGGGGTCGGTCTGAAGGGGAGTGGCTTAGCTTGACCCTGGTGGTGGTGAATGGATGGTTGGGTTCGGTCTGAAGGGGAGGGGCTTAGCTTGACCCTGGTGGTGGTGAATGGATGGTTGGGTTCGGTCTGAAGGGGTGTGGCTTAGCTTGACCCTGGTGGTGGTGAATGGATGGTTGGGTTCGGTCTGAAGGGGAGGGGCTTAGCTTGACCCTGGTGGTGGGGAATGGATGGTTGGGTTCAGTCTGAAGGGGAGGGGCTTAGATTGACCCTGGTGGTGGTGAATGGATAGCTGGGTTCGGTCTGAAGGGGAGGGGCTTAGCTTGACCCTGGTGGTGGTGAATGGATAGTTGGGTTCGGTCTGCAGGGGAGGGGCTTAGATTGACCCTGGTGGTGGTGAATGGATAGTTGGGTTCGGTCTGAAGGGGTGTGGCTTAGCTTGACCCTGGTGGTGGTGAATGGATAGTTGGGTTCGGTCTGAAGGGGAGTGGCTTAGCTTGACCCTGGTGGTGGTGAATGGATAGTTGGGGTTGGTCTGAAGGGGAGGGGCTTAGCTTGACCCTGGATTCAGAGTGACGGGAGGTGAAAAGGGGTGGAGGAGGGTTACGTGAAGTCACCTGAAATGACAGCTGTCAGAGGGGGGAGAGCAGACTTAAAAGGTTTAACGGAGCGCTATGATAGGCTTGTGAGAATAGAGCGAAGTGATTGGTTAAGCTGGGGAGTGACGCCCCCGATCACTTATTCAGAGGAGAGAGAGTAGTAACATGGAAATAGTAAATGAATGAGTAAAGAAGGTCTTCCTGGTTGAACTTTCGCTGAGCTTCATTTATGAGAATTGAAAGTTGACCCAAATTAAAAGCCATATTAAAAAGATAGCCACTGTATCGAATAATAAAGTAACAAAAAAAAAGACATTTTCATATTAAAAAATTATGGTTTAACTAGTAATTGTAACAGACTGCCGGTATTATTATTCTGTGGCGGTTCGGTCTACATTAAATTCCAAACACCTAGACTCAGTTGACATCTGATTTATTGGCTGCTCACATAAACTCAGTGTTAATACACCGTATCAAACATCTCTTTAACATTGTTTAATTTGCTCCCATTAAAAGCATCTGCTCCGACAACATGGCTTGATCCCTCGTTTTCCCGTAAATTAGTCACATCCTGCGCCTTCACGCCTTTTACAGTCGGCCTTTTTTCATGCTCTGCTTCAACAAAAGGGGTCAAGAGGAGGAGGATAAGGAAGGAGGATATGCAGGAATGTAGCTGTTGGTGACGCAGTGTTGATTTCTGCTCAAAATAAGTAGGAGTGGACGTATCTCTGGGATAATTCTCGCTGAGGGCCTCAACCTTTGCATGGTCGGTTCACTCAAATAACCAAATCTAATCAAAGTCAACTTTATTGTCAATCTTTCAGTTTGTGTGTACAGAGAGATCGAAATAACTTTTCCCACAATCCAGAATACAAGAATACAAATATACGTAAAAACATGTATAACCCTAGCTCCTCCAGTCAACATATCAATGTAGTTTTGGGCAAGAAACTTAACTCCAAGTTGTTCTCGTTGACCACAGATGTGTGAATGTTAGTTCCCTTGAGCTAATGGCACCATGTACAGTATTGCCTCTGTTTGAATGTGTGCTGACATACATTTGTAAAGCACTTTCATGACTCATAAAGACTTGAGAATTGCTATAGTCTATTTAACATTCAAGGACAGAAATTGAAATATCTGTATTACTGGAGAGAAACATGTGAGTCTGCAGTTTTGTTACTGCATCTCTCTAGAGCAGACAGCATTCACTAGTACAGTAAGTTACGAACACATTTCCCCAAACACACATCTTAGTGTTTCTGGATGTGCTATCATTACCCAGCTCTGATGTCTCTGGCACTTTGTTTCCTATGGCGCATTTCCACTGCAGCGGGTAGCCCCGTTTAAGCGTCCTTAATCGTCCTCAAGCGGCCAGGCCAGTTTTTGGTGGCCTTTCCATATAGCGTAGCCCCGGCTAGCTAGGTACTTTTTCCCTCTTTTACCGGCCCCATAAAATCGTGGTTCTATCAGGCAAGGGCTGAACTAGTGACGTCAACACTCTCGACTGCTGATTGGTCAGAGAGAATCGTCACAAGATCGCGCGCGAGATCATCCCTAGCGTCACATATATATCTAGAAGCAAGCTTGCAGCATTTTTATACACAGCATTTTTGTAAACGGGGGAGCTACAAAAATGGCAACGTCAAAGAAAAGCACACCGTGGTCGACGACGTTCCTACATCTCATTGGGGATGATCAAATCCAGCGGGAGCTCGACGGAACAACAAAGCCGATCGCCCCGCCTACACTGCGTTGCTACCCCAGGTCCTAAACTGTATGGAAATGCGCCACGGCCTCGGACGGCCAGCTGAGCAAGGACGCTTAGGGACGCTTAAACGGGGCTACCCCGCTGCAGTGGAAATGTTGCCTGATTTGTAACTAGAGCCAAATTCAGAGGAAAGCTCAGTTATCTCTTATCTTGCAATGAGATCTTTCTCTGGGTTTTATCTGGTTCTCGATCTTAATCTCAGAACCATGCATCTCGTCTTTCTCATTTACTTTAGAGGGGAAGAAGCTCCAGTCTCCTGAAACTCAATTAATGTTGTATTGTTCACAATGCCTGTTTAATGTTTAACGTATATGTTCAACGACAGACTGTCTACTATCATTTGTGTCCACTTTGTCTTCTCCATGATGGTATGTTTGTGTTTCTATCATATTCTGTTGCTTTGACCTCTTAGAATATTTAACAAATTGTATGGTGTCCTTGGGTGTCATGAAAGGCGTCTTAAATCAAATGTATTATTATTATTATTTTTATTATTAGTATTACTGTATAAACTAATCCCAATTTATTTCCCTTTGCATACATAACAGAAAAGCATAAAGGATTTTATAAAGGTTAAAAAAGGTCAACTGAAATGGATAAGCTTTAGTGTGTTCTGCAGAGGTCCTCAGGTATGGAATGAGATACAACCATAAATGTCCTTATCTGTGTCTGTTTTTAAAAAGTGCACAAAGCAAGACTTGTTTGGCAAAAACTCTGAAGGGAAAACAGGGATTTTAGACTTTGCGGACCATTTATGGCGCATTTCCACTGCAGGGCCTCGCACGGCTTAGTACGGTATGGCTAGGCCTCGTTAGGCCAGGCTCACTTTATGCTGCGTTTCCATTACAGTTTAGGAACTGGGGTAGTAACGTGACGTCATCTTCAATGCCATACACAAAATCAAACATCAGCTGTTAGCACTCAGAGCTCACAGCTCCTCATATCTGTTCAGAAACTGGACAAAAGTTAAACAAGTACAAACCACAGACTGCCTGTGTCATGGCGAATACAGTCGCTGGTTTGTTTATGACTGTATAGGCCGTTGTTGCGAGTGTGGACGGTCGGAGCATATATAACGTTAGCTTAGCCAAGCTCCATTTTAGAAAACACGCATTTTAAAAGGTTTTTCGCCTGCCGTCTGTCTGCAGACTTGTCAAAGCACTAATTCATGGTTTTTACTAACCGGTATCAGTATGTTGTTACTTCGGCATCATTTTGAAACGTGTATTACAATTAAATCACGGTCAAATATGTTCATCTTGTTGTAGTTGTAGCTCCCTTGCCAACGATTATCTCTGACCAATCAGCAGTCAAGAGTGTTTACGTCACTAGTTTAGCATATTCAGCCCGGGTGTTGGCCCGGTAGGAACCTCGATTTTGGAGGGCCAGAAAAAAGGTGAAAAAGTAACCCTGAGTTGGAACTACCCCCAGTGGAAAAGCAAAAAAAACGGGCTGGGTTTGGCATGGCACGCTTAAAACATGCTACGCGCTGCTGTGGAAATGCGCCATTACATGCACTAAAACGTATAGAACACTGCAGGAAAGGGAACACCCCAAATGGCATAATAGGGCCTCTTTAAATAATAATGGCAGTCGCATTAGGGTTAGAATAGAATATAGAATAGAACATATCTTTATTGTCATCATACAAAGTACAACGGAATGTATTTGGCAACTCTCACTGCAGTAAAAAATAAACACAAATACATAAATAAGAGTGGTAAAAGCACAGGTAGTAGTGATGACAGTGCAACAAGATAGATCAATATTTACACCTGCAGTCTAAAAACATTAAATGTACAAAACTGTCATTTCTAACTGTGTGTTCATAAAGGGTTACAGTAACCAAAGGATGCAAGTCAAATAGCCATTACTATTTCTAAATAGTAGTGGTTGCAGTCTTTCAGGGGCAGAGGTGTGTTTATGAATGTGTATCCGTATCCGTAATGTTTCCTTTGAATACATAAACTCTCTCAAATTCCAGAGATATTCAAAATAAATAATGAACATATTTTGTGTTAAGTGTCTAGCTTCATACAGCTTATCGGAGTGTCCCATGTTCACGTCTCTAATGTCTCTTATGATTGTATTTCTCATTTGAATTAATACATGATGTAATTCCCTCGAAGCACAGGCAGACACAAGTGGCTTTCTCATAACGGGTTTATTCCTCCGAATCCACCGTGAAAACTACACAAACAAACAGTATAAATGACAAACATAGTTTCGTGTTAGACACACAATAACATGCACAGCATGTGAGATAATAAACATAAAAGTAATACAAACACAACAACATACCTCGTTGGGCTGCATGCTCTGTAAACAGAGGGAAGTATTCTTCAGTTCTCTTCACAACTTATATGTATAAGAATACAAAACTAACGGAGCTTTAAGTATCCGTGCATCTTACTCTGAGGGTGCTTCTCATGTTCTTGCTCTCTAACTCACGCGAGAACAGCATAACGAGACGTGAGCTCGGACTTCAAAATAAAAGACGAAATATTGCACGCATGAAACATTACAACAATAATAATTAGTACACATAGAAAATACACATTACAGTTAAATTATGAACATGTAAAGGCTGCACTTACACATGATAATAATAAGTCTCCATTCCTTCTCATTCTGCTGATAGGACTGAACACTTAAACTCTGAGCTCCCCAGAAGCAGACTTGTTATTTACGATCATTGATTCTGCTTTTGACGAAGGACAGATTCATCTTTTTGTTGGTCTCACACTGACAGCCTATGATTTCCTTTGGGCGTGTCACCTCGTTTCAATTTGCTTACCTTGGTCCTTCTGAAGAACCCATTTCCTCACCGTGCTTCTCTTCGTGTGTCACCTGAAACGGTATTGACAAAATATCAGAACTTCAGAGGTGTCTCGTTATAGAGCCGCTCTGTACAGCCAGGGTACCATTTTATCATTACTAACGGATTAGATATGCCTCGGTAGCTTTGTCTGGAAATATACAGCACGGATTAAGTGTTACCTCCGCCACCGTCACCTTTATGGAGTTGAATTCGATACGGCTGATAGAACACTCTCATGGTTTGTTATTTAACACCAGGAGCCAAAACAGCTGACAGGAGGAAAGACAAGAGCACCATTAGCCTGATGTGGCGGGTTATAAAAGACCTGGGAATAATGAAGGAGTCTGTCAAAGCCATTAAGGCTGGATGGTTATTCAATTTAGCCGGCGTTGGACCAGCGGAGAGTTCCTTTTCGTTTCCCCGAGTGAGTTTGACAGACAGTTTGCCCTCAGTGCGTCCTGCCCTTTCAAGTGGTGAATGTTCCACCTCCGTTTCCCCAGTGAATTGAAAGGGATCTGTCAAGTTATGTGACCACTGGGCTCTGACATGGCATTCTTCACAATCCTCGTCGACTCACAGTCACTCTGGCATCTGAAAGAAACAGGTCACTTTTCATTTGAGGTGGTATTAATAATTTCATTAGAATAATTACTGACCCTGACCCCAACAAAATAATTTAGAATAAGGCATTGGACAACCCCTTGTATAAAAAAAACGTATCTTCTCAGATAGATAAGGATAAGCGGAGAATATGGAACTGATGGTTGAAATAGCTTTTAAAAACTACGTTACAATGATTAATAATCCATAACCTAATCTGAATATGAAAATACTAGGGCTGTCCCGAATACCATTTTTCGGGCTCCGGATATTCGGTAGTAATCGGCAGCGAATATTCGGCCCGCGCGGGGGTGGGGGGGCGTAGTGATCAGCAGCGAACCGCTTCAACACGTGTATTTTGGTGTATTCACGGCATTCATTTTGTTATTCTACAGTATTGTTGTTTTATATTAACCCAATTTGTGTTCTTTGAAATTGAAAAGGATATTGCATTGTGTTTGTTACTTTCGTTGCAGTGTATTGTACGGTGGCCCTGAAGTGCAAGACACTACAGCATTTCAGAAAATACCACAGCATTTCACAAAACACAACAGCATTTCACAAAACACTACAGCATTTCACAAAACACTACAGCATTTCACAAAACACTACAGCATTTCACAAAACACTACAGCATTTCACAAAACACTACAGCATTTCACAAAACGCCACAGCATTTCACAAAACACTACAGCATTTCACAAAACACTACAGCATTTCACAAAACGCCACAGCATTTCAGAAAACACCACAGCATTTCAGAAAACGCCACAGCATTTCACAAAACACAACAGCATTTCACAAAACACTACAGCATTTCACAAAACACAACAGCATTTCACAAAACACTACAGCATTTCACAAAACACTACAGCATTTCACAAAACACTACAGCATTTCACAAAACACTACAGCTTTCACAAAACGCCACAGCATTTCAGAAAACACCACAGCATTTCAGAAAACGCCACAGCATTTCACAAAACACAAACAGCATTTCACAAAACACAACAGCATTTCAGAAAACGCCACAGCATTTCAGAAAACACAACAGCATTTCACAAAACGCCACAGCATTTCAGAAAACACAACAGCATTTCACAAAACGCCACAGCATTTCAGAAAACACAACAGCATTTCAGAAAACACCACAGCATTTCACAAAACACAACAGCATTTCAGAAAACACCACAGCATTTCACATTGGACGGAAAGGGTATTCCTTTAGGGAGAACACTTCTTGTTTGTGATTGGACAGAGCCAGCCAGAGAAGCACTGCTGTGATTGGTTGTTTTTGCTGCCAGTCAAGAAATGACGCTACGTGATTGGTCAACACCCGACAGCGAAATATGTCCCAACACATCAGCCGTTAGCACACACTCAGAGCTCACAGCTCCTCATATCTGTTCAGAAACTGGACAAAAGTTAAACATGTACAAACCACAGACTGTCTGTGTCATGGCGAATACAGTCACTGCTTTATTTATGTCTGTATGACATTGTTGTGAGAGTGGACGGAGCAGCTACAGGTTAGTTTAGCCTGATGGATCCGATTCCATTCAGAAAACACGCATTTTAAAAGCTTTTCGCCTGCCGTCTTATCTGCAGACTTGTTAAAGCGTTAATTCATGGTTTTTACTAACCGTTATCAGTATGTAGTTACTTCGGCATCACTTTGAAACGTGTATTACAATTAAATCACGGTCAAATATGTTCATTTTGTTGTAGTTGGTATCTCCCATAGAATTTACTTGGAGATACGCCCCGCCCCCTCTCCGCGCCTCTTGTTTGAATGACAGGAGCAAACACAGCTGACAGCCGCCGTGAAACTCGAGCGATTAGAGCAATGCGAATATTGGGTGGTCTACCATAGTATTTACATGGAGATAAGCTCCTTAAAAACCATGAATTAATAAAGCATTAATTCTGTGTTTACTCCTGTCATTCAAACAAGACGCTGGAGAGGGGGCGGGCCGGTCGTATCTCCATGTAAATCCTATTGGAATCGGATCGATCAGGCTAAACTAACCTGTAGCTGCTCCGTCCACACTCACAACAACGTCATACAGACATAAATAAAGCAGCGACTGTATTCACCATGATATAGACAGTCTGTGTTTTGTATATGTTGAACTTTTGTCCAGTTTCTGAACAGATATGAGGAGCTGTGAGCTCTGAGTGTGTGCTAACAGCTAACGGCTGATGTGTTGGGCCAATCACGAAGCGTCATTTCTTGACTGGCAGCAAAAACAACCAATCACAGCAGTGCTTCTATGGCTGGCTCTGTCCAATCACAAACAAGAAGTGTTCTCCCTAAGGAATACCCTTTCCGTCCAATGTGAAATGCTGTGGTGTTTTGTGAAATGCTGTTGTGTTTTGTGAAATGCTGTGGAGTTTTCTGAAATGCTGTGGTGTTTTGTGAAATGCTGCGGCCTTTTGTGAAATGCTGTTGTGTTTTGTGAAATGCTGTTGTGTTTTGTGAAATGCTGCGGCGTTTTGTGAAATGCTGTTGTGTTTTGTGAAATGCTGCGGCGTTTTGTGAAATGCTGCGGCGTTTTGTGAAATGCTGTTGTGTTTTGTGAAATGCTGTTGCGTTTTGTGAAATGCTGTGGTGTCTTGCACTTCAGGGCCACTGTAGTATTGTATGTCTTAAGTGTAATTTGGCTTGGCTTCCTATTTATGGATATGCTTTTATTTTGAAGGAGAGGTAGCGCTGTTGACAGGAAGTTGTTGTTGCTTTGGAAACAACGTGACGGAGATTAACGGAGAAAAGTAATATCTATATATAAAGACGGAGAAAGTAAACGATAACGTTTATGGTTAAGTGTTAGCACCCCCCGAACAAGCTCTTACGTTGATATTGGAGATTTCAATAAATTCAATTTGGAAAAAAAACGGGAAAAAAACAAACAAAATTAATATCCGAATAACGAAATTGAAACCCGAATAGTACTCCAACAAACGAATATTCGGATATTCGGGTACAGCCCTAAAATACAAAAGTAATGTAACCATATTACTTTCTTTTACTTTGGGATAACCTCAATATAAATCTTTATAAGATGTTTTTATTTGAGCCCCGAGGTTTCAGGCTCGGAAAGGACATGCCCAGAACAAATGACTTTATCTCCACTTCTAAAAGGGGTAAATCTTTTTTATTAAAGCAAGAATACACATATGAGTTGGCTGTAGAAGTGTCAGAATATAATATAGATGTTGCTGTGTAAGAGTAAAGATGGAACATAGTAAAAAAAATGTAATCGGGTGTATAATGTAAGACAACAGAACGATGTGACCTCAGAAAAGAAGAAACCAATATATTTAGGATCAGAAATGATTTTATCTAAAGCAAAACCTTCCATTCATTCAGCGCATCCAGGCAGCAGCCTATTCACCAACACTGAAACACATGAGCTCATACTACTGTTTAAGAAAGCAGAAATGAAATCTGAGCTGACAGAAATCGCTCCATTTTAGTTGAACACACAGTTAAGCTCACACACACTATGTTATGAACATATAGGTTCACCTGCTGAATTAGAAACAACAAATGAAGCAAAGAAAGTGGAAACCATGAAGCAGATTCAGGCAGTAGAAGTATTCACACTGAAAGTATTTTCCTACAGAACAGAACAGCTCACAGAGAAGAGAGAACATCTGATCCTTTACAACAAACACTATATGATCTTTTTTAGGTTTTACTAACATTAAAGTTGTTAACAAAAGGTACTGCTTACCTTTTTGATTGGATCCTGATGACATAGTTCCGGAAGGACTGGAGGAACTTCTGTGTTGAATGTTCTATGTTCTTCCTCGGATGGTCAGCTTTTCCTCCCCGGCTGATTTAACTGTCCCTCACCTGCCGGTCCGGAAAAGCAACGAAGGCATTTCCACCGTTTAATTGGCAGCTTAGCTTTGCACTGCTCTGCCTTCCCTTATGTAAATGTTCTGCTGTCGACGCAGTTTCACGTCTCATTTTGACTTGCTCCATTTCTTTTACTTCTGCATGTTAGTGGACTTCAAATGTTCAGGTTGCAAAACAGATGCTAACCTTTTTGTCAGTATGTTTAGTTCTCTACCTCTCCTGATGGATGCCTTTGTTATTTATACATGTGAATGAAATGTCAGGTATGTGCCGCCCAGATTTATGCCGGTCAACATGTTAAGATTTAGATGATTTTATTGTCTATTCAATTGGAAATGTGTCCAAATTGTACAACACTCAACACATTTAAAATCAGGTGATGGTGTTGGTTGTATAAAGTCGTAAGAAGGATCCTTGGAGCTTGGAAAGGACGCTTAGGGTTGAAATGAGAAGATATATGTGTGTGTGTGTTGGGGGGGGATTTAAGGTCACCTGTTATGCAAAATCCTCTTCTTCGTGTCTCTTCTACATCAACATGTGTCCCCTCTTCTTCATGTCTCTTCTACATCAACATGTGTCCCCTCTTCTTCATGTCTCTTCTACATCAACATGTGTCCCCTCTTCTTCATGTCTCTTCTACATCAACATGTGTCCCCTCTTCTTCATGTCTCTCTACATCAACATGTGTCC
>NW_022989939.1:0-33941 GCF_902827175.1 Gymnodraco acuticeps | reverse complement strand
CCCAATGCAGTGGCACAAAGCTAATATGCAGGATTCATACTATTTGAGTTTGTCACCTAATAGTTGAATGCACTTATTTGAGTTGCACTGGATTAAAGTATTAGCGAAAAGTAATGGATTACCACATTCAGAAATATTGAAGCTGCATTTGTAGAGGTTCATATCTTACTTCTGTTCTATAACACTTAAAACAGGTTTGAAGCTAATGTACCTGCTGGATCCGTTCTGTTCTGAGTCGTTATCTTTATGGTTGATTGCACTTTTGAATAAAGGTGTGTGTGTGTGTGTGTGTGTGTGTGTGTGTGTGTGTGTGTGTGTGTGTGTGTGTGTGTGTGTGTGTGTGTGTGTGTGTGTGTGTGTGTGTGTGTGTGTGTGTGTGTGTGTGTGTGTGTGTGTGTGTGTGTGTGTGTGTGTGTGTGTGTGTGTGTGTGTGTGTGTGTGTGTGTGTGTGTACTTGTCAGCAGACAGTCTGCCTGCAGCTTCTTCCTGGTTCCACCTCCTGTCGTCACCCTGGACGTCGTTACCGTGGCACCCGTTTCCTGGTAACCACAATAGCCGTTGCTGGGTGATGCAGAGATAAATACGACCAATAAATTGTGCACAGATAGTTCCCCGTGTCAAAAAGACACACAAAAACGCCCTGCTTCCAAATGTGAAAATGTTTCTTGATGATACTGATGCCCATATATTAAAGCTCATTTTCAGGTTCATATTTGTATTTTGTTCATCTTATGTGACATGTGTCCATGCTCTAATGTTCAAAAAGCTCTTAATTTTTCTCATACTACCTTTTCACCCTCTGTTTGAAACCATTGTTAGTCTTTTTGGGGAAATGTTTAGCAACAGTTCACATCTGCATAACTTTTGTGCTGTGGCATCAACAGATCATTTCGGCATTAAAAGCAGAAAGTTCGTCTTTGTATTGAATCTCAATACTTTTTGTGGACTGACAGAATTGTGTCATACTTTTGATCAAAAACTAGCAGCTACTGAAAGTGGTTGGTCAGATATTTTTTGCAAGATTTAAATATTTGAGGAAATGAATGCTATATTACATCCAGACAGATTTCTAATGAATTTCAGATGTGTGGATTAATGTTGGCAAAAGGTTTTGTAGAGAAATCTGTATTCACTTAAGGTGAGACACCCCAGGTGAATAGGGTAATTTTGTTAACTTAAAGGTATAAGCTAGAAATGTCTCCAGTTAATTACTTACAATAAGGCAATTGTTTTTTGTATTACAAGTTTCCTGAAATAGTATGTTTAAATATGCAAATTATCCATTATCTCATTAAATATGCACATATTTTAACACATTTCAGGAATCGAAATCTGAACTTTGGATATAGCCAGATTCAAAATTCTTGTTTAATTTTGTAGTCATATTAGTATCGAAGGCTTTTACAGAAGGGATATTGGATATCTCTTTTTATCACTCCATAAATCAGAAAATACTGTCAACAGCCCTAAAATATAAATTTTCGCCATGTTTTTAGGTATACAATGTTGTATAATTCAGGCTATGAATTATATATGAACAAACCCTTCTGTGAAAGCCTTCATAATATTGATAGGAATATAACTGGAAGGTTTGGTGTATCTACGTGCTACTGAAGTTGAAATTTCGAACTCAGAGTAGGAGAAAAAAACTCATTTTGAGAAAACGACCTTTAAAGATTGCAGTGAGGCGCTAGCTAAACCCTCCTGTTCTTTGGATGACAGCTTGCGCATCGACGCACTCCGTGAAGGTATTTCATGTTCAGGGTCATTTTTTTTTTATTATAGCCTTGCTTCGTGCAAGTGACAATTGTTGTCGTCTTCTCTGTGAACGTTTTTTTCGCCGTTCTTTTGCCATTTTGAGATTTCAATTTCTAGCTGAAAGCTAACCAGGAAGTGTTTTAGCACACCACGTGATGCATCTGAACGAATCACGTTGTCAGAAATTGACACCAGCCAATGAGATTTCGTTTCTTGGTTTAAGACCCCTTTGTGCTTTCACGATTGGTTGCTGATACAAAGGAAATGACCATATTTGGATCCGATGAGATTGTGCAGGAGAGACGGAGCTTTCCAGCGATACCTCTGTTGACATTGTGCACACAGCGGTCGCGGTACTTTATGTTACGTTAGAATGCTAACTTTTGGTGAATTTAGGAGAAATCTACAGACGCAAATAGACAAACTATAGTAAAATAAACACTTAAATGTGTATTTTGTACGTTTTCCTTCCAAAAGCCTGAAAGAAAACATGTTATGGAATCAAAATAGCACAAAATCTCAAAATTGACCAGTACTTGAAAAACGATGTTTTTGCCTGCCGTGTCTCGCCTTAATAAGGCATCAAAGGAAATCGCTTTGATATCCAGATCTAAACGGCTTTTTAATTGGTACTAGATTGAAAAGTAAAAATGATATCCAGCCTTAATCAAAACAGCCTCTCTCCTAGCGATGCATACCGGTATCCGGTATTACCGAAATACCGGTTACTGGTGGCTACGGTATACCGCACCGAAATCAGATCCGGTTTCGATACTTTTAATTTTTTAATACATTTTAAAAGTGAGTCCGTGGCCCGTGATGGCGGGTGTTATAAATTAGATTGCATAATCGTTTTTCTTCATATTTTATGTATTGTTCATTGTTTGTTCAATACTAGAAAGGTAAAAGTCTCACAAATGAGCTGTGATGGGATTTGTTTTCTCTCACCAGTGAAGGTAAATGTTGATTTTAAAGATGAGATTTGTTTGTTTGTGCAATGCCGAGATCTCATGACCTTTATTCTATTATGTATTTGTTCTCTAGTCGAATCTCAGGTTTAACATTAATTATAACGGTGCTATAACGGTCTGTTTGCATTGACAAGATGTGCTATTCACGCGGCACACCTGATGTGTTATAAAAGATATTCCTTAATCGGTTTTCTTCATATTTTTTATGTATTTTTCATTGTTTGTTCAGAACTAAAAGGTCCAAGAAGTCCCACAATTGAATTTAATATTCATTTGACATGTTAACTATATCGTAAAGCGCTTCATGGGAGTAATTGTGGGATGATACATTTTCAAAGTATCACGATATGTATCGGTATCGTTCAGTGGTATCGTAAAAAAGTCAACAATATGCATCTCCCCTCCAGTTTAACATCTCCTTGCTTTGAAATGACTTGTGGTTTAAAGGGAAGCTGTTTTCTGGCCCAAACGGACTACTTGGACCGGCACTGGCTGTTGTGTAACTGCATTGTGTCGGGTCCAAAGTCCACTGGCTGCCGTGTTTCTGTTAGATAACTGTGCTGTATGAGTAGGCAAACATATTCAGTGTTGAGTTATTGTTTTCACTGCAGAAAGAGACATTGTTCAAGTGTGTGGCTCTCACTGTAGCCTAATCGATGATGAACGCTCCTAGCTCAAGAAACATGTCAATTATTCATGGGCTGAATATCGTGTTCTTCCTCGAGTAGAGAGGCCAACTTTTTGTGTGTTGGTTGGGAGGTCACAGAGTTACTTTTCTTTGTCAGTCCACATTCCTCTCAGATACTTTGCAGTGAGTTTGGAAAGGTAGATAAGCCTCTTTTCCTGGGGAGGAAGGAGTTATCTGTGGAACGTGTTTCCTGTGTGTTGCATCACTGTGCAGAAAGTACTGCTTGGAGCACTGCAGGGTTTTGTTTACCACAAAATAACCGGGACAGGTGTGTGAGCAGCGTGTGTGTGCAGTGCATATAGAGTGGTGCAGGGATGACCAAATGTGTGTAGGCTAACCCCGAAGTTAGCATTGCAAGGGCTTCTTACACACGAAGAAATGGGATGTTTCCATTGTTTTGGGATTATTACAGGAAATACGATCTGTGGTAAATGCATGTAGATGATACGTTCACGTTTTGTTATAATCTCGACATATTAAAACCACTTTTATAATAGCTGAAGACAAAATGCAAACTCCTGAAGTTAAAAGCTAGCGTTAGGCTTTAAAGGAACTACAGCACGGTCATGACTTCACTCCACCACGGCTAAGCTAGAGGTGGGGGATTACCTGCTTGTATTGACATTATTTAAGGCATCTTGCCAAAAACTAAACACAAAATACCATCAACTTTGAGACAAAGGAGCCAAGATGCTTACTCATCTCATGGTTAAGGACTCATTCCTGCACCACCATATTTGTTCAACGTATGTTTCATTGCAGAGGGAAGGGATAAGTGTGTGGATACAATCTGAGGCATGTGCAGGGTTACACTCTCCCCACATGTGCACCATTCCTCCAGCACCAGGCGGTCTGCGTAGATGCCTGTCTGTGAGAGTGCCACTGTGCTGAGTCGGCAGCAGTGGAACAATCGCCTCGCTGTGCTGCTGTCCGTTTGGCCGCCTTCACGCAGCATTTCAGCGAGGGGCACCCGCCTGCTGCCCGGTGCTCTGCCTGCTGGTCACTGACCCGTTGTGCCCACAGTGCTGCAGCTCGGCAGGTCTCTGAGGGACGATTATCCCACAGTAATTGGCGCTGGGGCTCCGGCTGATCAAAGGTGTTCAGCTGACTGTTGGGCCCTGGTAATTTTCCATTCTCTGATGTGCTGCAGTGCCTGGTCTTCTGTCTCCCTGCTTTCCTGTCTGCCCAGACTCTGTCTTTAGCCAAGAAGGGGAAAGCCTTGACGTCTGCTGGCTTTATTAAACATGCTTCTCTCATGAGACATGACAGGACAGGGCTGTCCTCTCTGTGCCCTTTCATAAAAAAATCTTCTTCCTTATTAGATTGAGTTCTTGGGTAACACTCAAAAACAGTTTTCTCAAAAATCAATAGATAATGCAGAGTTCACAAGTTCAGGCCGGCAGCCATGTGACTTGGCAAAGCTTCACTGAGTAAGACACCTACACCACGGTCATGTGCTATGCAGGATTTATTTTCATCTGAAATATATACTCACTGAATAATTAATCAGAATTGAAAAGTTTGGTTTTGCTAAATGTGTTCATCCAAAAACCTGTTGATATCCAAACAGTTTCTATAAGTAGAGGTGCCTGTCCTTCTGAACAGAATGCATTTCTATCACAGCCTCGCTAACTGTTGGCTAGTTAACGGGCGAAAGGCTGCGTGTTGCAGAATGTTGCAAAAACCCAATTGAGATGCATATTATAAATGCACTGTAAACAAGTCCAAAGAGAAAACGATGATATCAGCTTTCCCACATGTCTTAGTTGGAAAATGCTAGATTTGAAGCAAGGCCTAATTTGGAAATATCCAAATATAATATGTGGTATGCATGACATTCTGAAAACGGTCATATTCAGAATGGGGTCGTTGTGTGCAGTAGTCACTGATTAGTTTCAGTGCTCTGTTTCAAGGTGGTGTGGTCGGTAACATCTGGTTGAGTTCTTGATGAGAATAAACACCTGCATACTCATGACCTTCAGACTAGCTGAAGCATGATTTAAATGACACAGCCTTACATACTCAATAAAGGTCGCCCAGGCCCTAAGATATGAAATGATTTCCTGGCCTGTCTGAGTTGTATCTTTGGGTGCAGGGACAGAAGTGTGTCTTCTTGTCTCAGTGTGAATGGACATGGTTTTCTCATGTTCATATTACAGCCGTTCTACTTTTGGCTGTTTTACACAAGAGCCGTCCAACATTTCTGGAAAGAGAAGGCGTCTACCAAGACTGCTGACTCATTCCTGGCACTAAAAGAAAAGCACACCATGGAATAAGTTTCTTGCCATTCAGAGAACACTGCTTACATAAACATTAGTCTCTGAGGTTAGAAACGTGGTGTTTTTAGAAGTGCAACTGGATATAATCTCATTTTTACTGACATGAGTTCATAGTCCAGCCTCACGCCTTCGCAGGTGCTTTCCATGCGACTTATACAGAACTATTCCTTCCTAGGGGAGAATATATTTTCCTGTGCCTTTTTTAAATGTCCCCTGTAATTCCAGAGGCACTGCTGTGATTGCTAATCTAATTTAAACACTGCTAACACAATTAGGGCTTCCCATAGGTTTAAAGTAGCTGAGGAAGTCCCGCTCCACCCCTGCCTGAGCTGCAACATCAATCTGCCGTGTGAATTAGCACAGGTAGCGCTAGCAGTTGAAATAATCTTTTATGTAACTTAGTATTCTACAGTCACCCTCCTCGGCTCGACAAACTGCCCGACCAGGAACAAAGAGCCGGGCTCAGGTACGTGGAGGGAATTCCTGAAATGACAGCTGCCCTGAATACTACAGAGACATTTACATTCAGGCTCACAAGACCTGTTCGGTCGGATGTTTCCTGACGTCAATACAAGCAGCCTTGCATCATGTGGACTCCAATTACTGAATGAGTCAGTCCTTTTTACCCGTTTGAAGGTGAAATGAAAGACTATAACTCTGCGCTCACAGGTTTGAATGTTCTAGTTTTTCACTATTTAGCATGACTTCAATTAAAGATACACAACATAGACATAATGGAGATATGTGAAATATGCCCAGACACTAAACTATGTATTTACAATATATATTTTAATATAAGCTTACCTGAAGGGTGAGGTAGATACGAAAATCTATTATCTGTGTGTCTCAATTTCGTGATGAAGACTATGACTAAATATGTTCTTCAACAACTTTTTTATACATGACTAAGACGAGATAATGACGAGCGAGAAGAGACGTCATTTAGCTCTTATTGTGACGATAGCAACATGAAGTATCGGACCTAAAATAAGGAGGGTCAACTGTGGTTTGAAAGATGAAAAACTTGACCAAAATCTTATCTTGGAGTAACTTAAAAGGGCTTTGACTTTTAGTAAAGACAAACATGAGGAGGTTGAGTAAATACTGTAAAACTAACAAGGACAGTTGACACAGGACGAAGACTATAAGAACACAAATAGCTGACACAATTAACACCACTGTGTGTAAGTAGTGTATGTGTGTTTCTGTGTGTTTTGGCCTGGGCAGTGTAGAGATAACATGTCTGTTCACTCAGCAGGAAGTTCCTTTTCCACTCCATCCCATCATCACTCCTGCTGCTGGACAGACACACACACACATCTCTCTCTCTCTCTCTCTCTCTCTCTCTCTCTCTCTCTCTCTCTCTCTCTCTCTCTCTCTCTCTCTCTCTCTCTCTCTCTCTCTCAGTCTGAGCAATTGCACTGTCACCATTTACAAATAGGGTTGTTGGGATGCAAAGCCGTATTTATTGACAACACATAGACTCAGCAGCTGGGACCATGGAGTGTGTTTCTGTGTGATATTGATTTGTTCAAGTATTTTTCATTCACTCTTTCGAATCCTGTTCACACTGTCGTGTGTTCAAGTGGTACACATGGTACACATGGTACACATGGTACACATGGTACACATGGCACACATGGTACACATGGCACACATGGTACACATGGTACACATGGCACACATGGTACACATGGTACACATGGCACACATGGTACACATGGCACACATGGTACACATGGTACACATGGTACACATGGTACACATGGCACACATGGCACACATGGTACACATGGTACACATGGCACACATGGTACACATGGTACACATGGCACACATGGTACACATGGCACACATGGTACACATGGTACACATGGCACACATGGTACACATGGTACACATGGCACACATGGTACACATGGCACACATGGTACACATGGTACACATGGTACACATGGTACACATGGCACACATGGCACACATGGTACACATGGTACACATGGCACACATGGTACACATGGTACACATGGCACACATGGTACACATGGCACACATGGTACACATGGTACACATGGTACACATGGTACACATGGCAGTGTGTTGTGAATGTCAGGAGCCAGCCGTGCAGTGTTTACAGCCGCAGCAGAATACAGTCGCCCCCGCGTTGATTGGTGGGGGGGGAGGCAGTGTAGAGTGACAGGCCTTCATCACTCACATAGTGACACCATTCCTCACTGCGGGGCTTTCCTCGCCTCGTATACACTCACAGAGCCTGCCTAAATTGTTTTCTGAACCCATAAATAAAACACAAACGGATGTTAGTTATTGACGGTGATTTGTGTCCTGGCTGAATGATCTGGACTATAGAGCACATTGGGACTGCAAATGATGTTTTATCTTGATTTTCAAAGCATAACTGTTTTAATGTTATCATGCATGCACACATCTTATGCAGTAGCACAAATGCTAACCTATTTCTAATATAAAATGTGTCTGTGTAATAAGAGAATAATAATTAGCATAATGGGAATAACCAGCCGCTTTTAGTCATCGTACGAGTTGCCAGGGTAACCAGCATATACAGCCATATTGTGAAGGATCAGTATATCTCCACTGAGCATATTGACTTCCCTTTGACATTTTAGCTCCACATGCAGGATATACAAATGATCCCTATGCAGTTTAATTCCTCCTGGATCAGCTCTAAAGCTCATTTGGGGGGTAAGCTAATTGGCTCATCTCTTTTCATTTTGTGTAGCTTCTTTGATGCTTAAATGGGAATCACATAACTATCACCATGTCTAATGGATACATGTTGATTTTAACTGAGCATTTGCCTGCAGCTGTTGGACAAGTACAATATTTTGAAGAGTATAAGTCAGCTGCAAGGCTCGCTTGAACTAAAGAGGGATGAGAGGACTGTAGGGAGGAGTATATAGACAGTGGGTTCAACTGAATAATATATAACGTAAAAGTGCAGCAGCAGTTTAAATACTCCCAGGAAGTTGGCAGAATTGGACGAAAGACCAACAAGTAGAGATGTCCCGATCACGTGATCGGGACATCCCTAGTCACAAGCACCAAAAAAAGGGTTTGAAGTGACCTCACTGTTATCATGTAATGACACAGCTGTAATTAAAGAGGCCCTGTTATGCTTTGTTGGCGTATTCCCTTCCCTCTAGTGTGTTGTATACGTTTGTGTGCATGTAAATGGTCTGCAAAGGAAAACAATTCTCTTCAGTCCAGAGGGAGTTTCTCTCCCCAATGTCTGTGCCCTGCATGCTAACCGTCTCACACTGAGACACACAGACCTGTAGTGTGTGTCTGATGTAAGGCAGGCTCAGATATTCCTCTTGAAGGACGTTTCCTGTCAGTTTGTGGTTAAATCCTCCGCTTGTTGATCCTAACAGTGTTTCAGCCTGACATTCACTGTGGCTGGTCGTAAAGTCAATGTTGACACATGGGACTTTAGCCATAGATTGTGACGGTCCTTACCTAACAAACGTATTCATCTGGACAAAGTTCACACACCCACAGTAGCAGTACAACAGTGGTGTAAGTGAAATAACTACATTATATAAGTAATATTTTTGAGCTGCTTGTAGCCTACTTTGCATTACATGACATGACACTTGTTAGACGCTTTTATCCAAAGCGACTCACATACTCAATACTGAGGACGATCCCCACAGGAGCACTTTGGGGTGAAGCGTCTCAGGGACACAACGACATGCTGACTGCAGTGGGGTTTGAACCTGTGACCCCCTGATCCAGACACCAATGCACAACCCACTGCGCCACACGCCTCCTTTACTTAAGTATTTACATGTTATGCTAATTTAACTTCTACTCCACTAAATCTCAGAGGAAAATATTGAACTTAAATTACTTTGCCGATGAATCCCGACAAATACAAAACTCTATAAATTATTGATTAATTAATGTAGGTATTAGTCTTCTTTCAGATTCAACAAACCAGCATTAACTATATAAAGGAATTAGAATAACTCATCCTTGGCCAGTTGCAACATTAAAGTGATGAACACAATTATGAATATTTAAAATCCAATTATTTAATATACATTATTGTACACAATGATTACTTTGAATGCTAATATTTGTGTAATTTCACTTAAATGGTTTTTAAAATGCAGGACTTTGACTTCTTGAATCATACTCTTTCTACACTGGGGTATTACTGACTCAACTAAAGTCAAATGTGTGTCTCCACACAGCAGGGATATATAAACTACAATCTGAGATCAGCATTCTTCCTCGGAGACTCCATACATGTGCTAAAGCTGGCTCTGTGATTGTGAGTCAGCTTTAAGAGGGATTAATAGATCACGTATTAACAGCACTTTATACTGAGAGTGTGTGTGTGTGTGTGTGTGTGTGTGTGTGTGTGTGTGTGTGTGTGTGTGTGTGTGTGTGTGTGTGTGTGTGTGTGTGTGTGTGTGTGTGTGTGTGTGTGTGTGTGTGTGTGTGTGTGTGTGTGTGTGTGTGTGTGTGTGTGTGTGTGTGTGTGTGTGTGTGTGTGTGTGTGTGTGTGTGTGTGTGTGTGTGTGTGTGTGTGTGTGTGTGTGTGTGTGTGTGTGTGTGTGTGTGTGTGTGTGTGTGTGTGTGTGTGTGTGTGTGTGTGTGTGGGGCTCCCTTGGTTTATAAGGAAAATGTGATGTTTCCATAAAAAGCTAAATGCAACAAAGCACAAATAAATCAAATGTAGTGACGTAAATCACGTTTATGTACATGAATGTATTACCTTCAGTGTTTCCCACAGAATTAGATTCTATTCGTGGGGGCACCGCACCCCCCCCCGGCAAGAAAAGCCAAAGGCCCCTAAAGCCCCGGACACACTTAGGGTTAGGGTTTGGCCGTCGATGGGCGTCAGGCCGACGATGAGTCGCCCTACTCAGATTGGTGTGTCCCGCACCGTCGTGTCTTTTCGGCCGTGCCGAGTCTGCCGACTCCTTTTTGGCCGAAAACCCACCGATTCAACATGTCGAATCGGTGGGCAATCAGCCAAATGCTGTCTGTCAAATAAATCACTCTGATTGGCTGTTCAGCAAGCGAATCAGAGCATGAGAAGCGAAGCGGAAGTGAGGGACCCAAACAAACTATTAAGAAGGCAAATCTGAGATTTCATTTAACTCCAGCTCTCGACTCAGGTTCGGGAAAGCCCCGTGAGCTCCTCGCTGTAGAGTGACAATGGAACGCACACGCTATTTGTTGTTTGTTTATATCACGCAGTCTGTTCTTCTTCTCTCGGTTATTATCACGCAGTCTGTCTTCCGGTTGTTGCCTCTTTTGAATGACGAATACACACTACCGCCGCCTGCTGGTAAGGAGAGTTATTGCCACTCACGCATGCGCAGTGCGTACGTGCTACTTGGCCGTCGGCTGAAGTCTTTGCGGTTCCAGTGCGACACATGGCCAAAACGCAGAGACGCGAGGCGAGCTTGGTGTGTCCCTACCTTTAACCTATTCGGGTGCCCCACGCATCCACCCCCCCCTCAAATAACAAAATAGATGTGAGTTCATGGCTACTGTAGACAACGTTCTTGTTGCTCTGTGTTGCGTTGTTAATGAGTGAGACACACCGGAGTTGAGGATCTGTGGGGTTTATTCTCCCAAAAATATGATTTACAATTCAGTCATTTAGCAGACGCCTTATTCCAAAGCGACTTACAATGACCGATTACAGGGACATTCTCCCCGGAGTAACTGAGGGCAAAGTGCCTTACTCAAGGGCACACTAGTAGTGGTGTTCCAGGCGGGATTTAAACTCGCAACCTTCCGATCATCAGCCCACCTCAAATAAATCTATGTATGGGAAACACTGACCTTAACATCCACTGTAGCTCTTCTGCTCTGAGACAGATATGATAAAACCTTCCTCACATTAATACATCAAAGAAACAGATGTCATTTATTTCCAGCGTTTTACTTTGATTTTCACCCTTTGAGAGTCTGCTGGTGCTCTTCCAATAAGGTCATGTTATTGCACCCTGTTTTTCTGCAATGATGTAAGCGTGCAGCAATATAATCTCCTAATCATTTTACAACAGTATAACCAAGCATTTATTAGCCTTTTCTTGATGTTTGGTTATTATTTACAATACATTTTGATGGAAACCTAGCTCTAGACTTCTTCCAAAACAATGAAGGACGATAGCAATTCTTCTCAGTTTAAGAGAAAGGAGCACTTGCTGTTTTAGGCCACTTTATAAAGACTTCTTCCAATGGCTGCCACTTTAATGTGCACCTATTGTGTTCCCAGCAGCAGGATTGATGGATTTGGTGCGCTCACACCACTACATGAAACCCCTCCTCTTCTCCCAGGCTTTCAGCGACTCTCCACAGCGTGACTGTAGTGTTTATAGCTCTCTCATTTAAACGAAACCCCACTCCATTTGACATACTCTCTCCTCTGGAAGGAAAACAATCACAAAAATGCTGTTTTGGAAAGAGCGACATCAACCTTAACGTTGCCTCCTCAATGCCCTGTGTGGCGTGATGGTGTAAACCAGGCCAGACCAGTGATCCACTCTTTGAATCATCAGTAGGGCATGCATGAGGGGTGCGGTTGGGAGGGGGGGGTACAGTGACAGTGATTTGCCACTCCCTGATGCCAGCATACTGCCTGTGCGTTTAAATGTGGCCTCAGCTGTTGCCCAAAGTGATGTGTGGCGCTCCGGCTGGCTGGTTCACTCCCTTAATATCACGCCTGACTGCTGCTAGACACACACAAACACAAGCACTCACAAATAAACACAGACACTGATATACATACACACACACACACAACTAAAGGTGGCAGGTGAGAAAAGCAACTCCATTAAGGCATCTAGTTCCATTATAATGAGAGGAGGCAGACATTTCTACGACTGATATCACAATCTAGATTGGAAAAGCACTACAGTTAATGGTGGAATGTAACCAAGCACCTTTACTCGAGAATAGGGATGCTCCGATCGAGATCGGCCGATACTCACTCTCTACCGATCGATCGGTGCTCTCTAAACATGCCGATCGTGAGAGCCGATCGCATGACGTAAAATACATGACACTTTTCTCTGTGTGCGGCAAAACAAGCTCGCCAAAATGGCTTCACCGGTCGGGCATTATTTCAAGGTGTCCGAAAAAGACAGTAAAATAGCGGAATGCAACGTGAAGCAGAAATCCTGCAGCTCCGCCCGCCGGACCGGTAAGCGCAGCGCAACACACAAGAGTTAGACCTCACACACTTAGCTATTTGATCTACCTCTGGAACAAGCTAAACTAGTTATTATAAATATATTTATTCTTCACTGTCGGGTCACTCATTACTGGATCAGTGAGCTGCATGAGATACTGACAGGCTGTCAGGAGAGGGAGAGAGGGGGAGAGAGGGGGGGGAGAGAGAGAGAGAGAGGGAGAGAGAGAGGAAAAGAGAGAGCTTCCGCTAATTTCTCCCGTGTTATTCTCCAAAGTGAATGTAAACTTGAATAATGTACATCATTTGAATGTAATAATTAAGTTGATTGTTGTTTGTGGAAGCTCCAGTGAATGAGCATTAACTGAGTTTAAACATCACTCTCAGTGCTTCTCAAAGTGTGGTCCGCGGACCACTGGTGGTCCGTGAGCGCCCCCTAGTGGTCCGTGAGTATATTGGTAACATTTCACATTTGAAATTAATTAATCAATTTAAGTTTTCCGCACTCTCGCGGGAATATCTCCGCAATGGAGCGAGGTTAAGTTTCACTTTCGATGACATGATGTAGCCCAGTGCAACACCTTCATCACACATGTTGCCACTTGTTTGTACCATTTTCAGGCGATTTGTAATCTGTTCTAGAAAAACGATGTGTTTTTTTATATTTGTGGAGTTAGGTGGTCGGCGAGTGTTTTTTTATTGGTTAAGTGGTCCTTGGTATGAGAAAGTTTGAGAAACACTGCTTTAAATGGAAGATTTAAAGTGATGTTTAAATCTTCCATTTAGGCCCCGCCCACTCGATCGGATCGGCGATCAGTATCGGCCGATACTGATTCCGGCGATCGGCCCCGAAATTGGCGATCGGAGCATCCCTACTCGAGAACTATGCTTAAGTGTCATTTTTGAGGTACTTGAGTATAAATATTGTCTGAAACTTCTACTCTATTACATCTCAGAGGTAAAAACGGTACTTATTACTGTTGAAACGTATAGTTACATAAATAAGGATGTGTTTTTAATGATACATTTACTAGTTTTCCACTCACAAAGTATCACACTTGCTCCTGTAGCCCAAAGTGACGTGTGGTGCTTTGGCTGGCTGTTGACCCCCTTCAATGAGAGGTGCCGGAATGAGTCCTTAACCCAGAAATGGGTCAGCATTTCAGCACTTCCTGTTCCCTCCTCTCAAAGTCAATGTTTTTTTGTATGTGGTTCTGGTTAGGTATCATTAATAAGGTCTGTGGTTAGCACAAACTGAGGAGAACTTAACGTTTTGTTCAAGGACATAAAATACGTCAGTAAATACCCGACTGGTGAATTTAAAATGCTTTAAATGGTGGTGCTAACTTCCGGGTCGGCCTTCAAAAATACATCATCCCTGCACCACTCTATACCTCGCCTGGTTGCTCCTAGAAACACACAAAGCAACACGCACACACACACGCACACACACACACACGCAAACTGACACCGTCCGACACCGACACACACAATTGAAAGTGTCAGCAGGGAAAACCAACTCGATAGTCCCTGTGCAGCAGCAGGCCCTATTTTCTCTCTCTGTCTCTAACCCCAGTCAGTCAGTCATGTGCTCTCAGGAAACCCAGGTCATGGTGTGTGTCTGGGGGCAGGGAACACATTGAAGGACTCTGAAATGACTCAGCGGTAGACTGGGAGCGAGTGAGGCGTGCAACCAGTAGCCAGCACTGCTATTCCCACCATTTCCTTCCTCTGTGTGGAGAAACACCCTTTTCTATCCAAGTTCTGTCCCTCAGACATCTCGTAGACAAATGCTTTCCAGGAGTAAAAAGGGCATTTCGTTCTGCTGACTTTGCCACATCAGTAGTTTTATTAGTTGCTCGTAATGCCCGGTACGTTTTGTCTGATGTTTACAGAACAGGAAATCACATTCTGTTGATTTTGAACGTTTGTTTTTGAACTTGGATCTGCATCCATGTTTCATCATGGATCGCTCTACAGCAGGGGTGTCAAACTCAATTTCATCGTGGGCCACATTCGCATAAAGGGCCGGTTGTAACTATATAAATATATAATATATAAAATAATGTATTATATTACATTATTGCCTCTGAATTGGATTATTATCGGATAGGAACATAGTAATTATCTACATCTGAAAGCAGAAGTCCAGGGCAAATAATTGCAAGTCTCTTCAGTGCGCATGTCACAAAACGAGATGCATTGTGGGACATGTAGTTTATGGGCAACCTGCTTCTGTAAATCGGCATGTAACCGTATAATAAACGTATTATATTCTTTGCAAGCTCTTGCGGGGCCACAGAAAATGAAGTCGCGGGCCGGATTTGGCCCCCGGGCCTTGAGTTTGAGACCCCTGCTCTACAGACACATGCTGTAGCTGGCAGATAAAGTGCTTCTGATAATTGTTGGGACACGGCTGGTGGGACACAGTGTACATGGAAGCAGCTGGGGACGAGTTACGCTTGTTTACTGAATCTCCCTCATCCAACACTGTGACTAATGCTGCTCTCTATTATTGAGCTGCTTCCTTGTCTTTTAGTGCTATTTTTTTATATTTAGCCTTTTAGAAGTCTATTATATTAGTAAAGTATTACAGTAAGAACTTTCATTACCGTAGAGACTTATTTTTTTGCAAACACAGAAGGAAATGTTGGCGATGCTAACCTGCAGCATATCATAAAATTGAAATCCATGCTCAAACTATTGACTATTTATTACTTGTTGAATGCTGGAAATGTATTGTAATTTTTTTTGTCTTTTAATGGCAATGTATGTATTCCTTTTAAACATTATCTCTCACACAGTTCCATGCATACACGGTTATAGAGACATCTGGAAATGTGCCTCTCTTTAAAAAAACTCTTTCTATTTTTGGTTTGAGTTGGATTTCCAGGAGAAAGATATATATTTTATTTTAACTATGAATACACCTTGATAGAGGGGAAAAGTCTGCACATTTTCAGCAGTGATACCAATTATTTCGTATAGACAGTGTGGATGTATAAAATGACACGCAATAAACCACATTTGGGTCAAACTGCCCGAGTTTCAAGCTGTGATGCCGTAATGAATGTCTGCGACCCAGAATATCACATTTAGGGGTTAGCATTATTGAAGGGATCAGCAGGACGATCACACTGTTCTCTTCAAGTTGAAATCTATGTCAATATCAGACCGTCGGTAAATCTGCCGCAGCCCCGAGGGCAGTCTGTTTTTAATATGTTTCAACTTTAGTTGTTGACAGTTTTATTGTATTTGTGGAACAGTTATTAGTAGTAAAAATACCCAGAGATTGCCCTGCTTACTTCCCTCTGCCTTCACCATAAAGCTGCCCACCAGGATGCCAGAGAGCAGGTTATTGCAGTGTACATTTACCCACGTTCTGTAATTAAAGGACACCTATTATGCAAAATGTTGATCTCTTGTATACATCAACACGTGTCCCCGGTGCGTCGGGGAACTCACGCAGTGTCAGAAAATAAAACCCTCTCTCTTTTCCTCCGTACCCAAAACTTCTAAAAACGGGGGTGGAGCGGATCCAGATTTGCTGCCGATATGACGTCAAATCGGCGGTGGACCCGCAGAGAGTTGCGATCAGAAACAATGCCTGACGTGTTTTGGACGTAATCTCGTCTTTGTTTACATTAGCAAGCCTCGCTAACACTCAGAGCTAACCTGTACTGGAGAGCACATGTGTTTAAGAAGCAGGAAATAAAAAAAGGAACTCACCTTGTGATAAACCTGCAAGAGAAAAAGCCTTTGAGCTCCATACTGTTTCAGAAATAATCCTTGATGTGGTTTAGAACAGGATGCCGTTTTATCACAGCAGAATTTACTTTATCGCCGGTAGAATTCTGATCAGGCATTAGCTCCGCCTCCTCTTTATTTTAATTTTTTTAATGAGTACTACTACTTTGAGTACTACTTACTTTTGTTACTTAAAGTATTTTGATGCTAATGCTTTTGTACTTTTTCCCACTTTAGTTTTAAATTGTTTTTAATCGTTAACATGTCAAACCAACTGTTGTACATGTATAAGCACACAATAGAAAAATACAATACAGCTATTAACACAAATTCAACTACACTTTTTGTTTAGTTTTGTGCTTTGACTTTTGCAAGACTTTGAATGCAGGTCTTATTGAAGTTATCTGAGTACTTCTTTCTGACCTTTTGACCCGGCTCCTCCCATAGCTTCCCTTTTTGTTGCACTCCACACACTTTCACATTTTCTCCTTGTCATTTCTTCTTCTTCTACCCCTCTTATTTTTTTCTTTTTTTTTTTTACATAAGCATGCCGAGCCACAAAGCAGGGCCCGGAAAATTGGATTATCACAGTCACAGCATTTTTCAAATTCTCTCATGGTTCGGCCGTTTGGAAGCACAGCGGCGACGCTATCACCTCCAGTCGGCCGGCGCCTCCATCACAGATATGTGAGGCGGACATGCTTTGCATTACGGGCGGCTGGCCCTTATTGATGGAGGCCGTCCTATCTGTGTTACTCTCCAAACTATAAGCTCCGCCTGAACACACAGATAACACACAGCTCCCAGAGTCAAATGGGATGAAGAGTATCTGCTGGCTCACTGTGGGGCGAGTCCTGAAAGGAGACAGAGGGGCCTTTTTGTCTTGAATTGCTGCCCATTCTCTCCCTTTCTCTCACCCTCCCTCCCTATCTCTACTTTGAAACCTAACCACTGTACTCATCCCTGGGATCCTTCTGCAGGGATTCATCAGTTTTCCATTCCTGGAGAGATTATTCAAACACTGTTACATCTACAGCCAGCAGCACCACTCACTCCTTACTTCCTGGCAGGAACACACAACTGAGGGAAAAGTCCTGTTCCTACTCTCTTTACTTTTACATATTACCCATATTCCTGTCCTGCTTATCAATTCCACTTCTTAACGGTTCTTTTTTGTATTCAACTACTTGGATAAGCATATTTGAAGCATAGGTTATACATAAAATAGCCCTCTCGTGAGGCGTCCAATCACACCGCCCCTGTTTAAAGACATCAAATATCACGGGACATGATAAACAATCTCCAAATAAATTCAATAATAATCTGTGCATTACTTTTGCATTCATAAGTTCAGACCTGGTGTGATGGTCCTGCCTCATGCAACCGTTCATTTTCTTGGCAGCACCTGAAAGATTTTTGACATCCATCCGTCTTTTTAAAGCTACAAACGACATCTACTGCGCGTCTGTCTGCCCTGTGAAAGGGGATCCTCGGCGGTTGTTCTCTTTGAGGTTTCTAACATTTGACCCCCTTAATTGTTGGGTTTCGTGGAGTCTTTCCTTGTTACTGCGAGGGTCTAGGACAGAGAGAAAACTGAATATGACTGAGTCAGCTGGACAAAATGAACGCAGGTACATTACATTACATTGCATTTAGCTGACGCTTTTATCCAAAGCGACTTACAATAAGTACATTCGACCAGGAAGACACAACCTTGAAGAAAACAGAATCATATAAGTACATCAGGTTTCATAGAGCCAAACATTTCAAGTGCTACTCAACTGGCTTTAGATAAGCCAGTCCTTTATTAGTATAAAAGTGCTTTGTTAATAATTCTATCGCTCGAAGTGGAGTCGAAAGAGATGAGTTTTCAGTCTGCGCCGGAAGGTGTGCAAGCTATCTGCCGTCCTGATGTCAATGGGGAGCTCATTCCACCATCTTGGAGCCAGGACAGCAAACCCACGTGTTTTTGCTGATGGGAACTTGGGTCCCCCTCGCAGCGAGGGCGCAGCGAGTCGTTTGGCTGATGCAGAGCGGAGTGCACGCGCTGGGGTGTACGGTTCCAGTATATCATCCTTCAGTTTCTCAATTCATTAGTCCAGAAGTAATGAGTTGTGGTTTTTGGGCAGTAAGATATCCTGAGAAACAGAACTTGCTGACTGTACACACTTTAAAGCCCCCTTTCTGATATTGGGCTTACAAGTTCATTTTGAATCGTGAGATTTTACTCTCCAGTCCAAACCATATAAAGTCTATAGGTCCAACATACGTTCTGAACCCGTCTCCTCCTCTTCTAATTGACACTTTAGCTCCATTGTCCCGTGAGAACATTGCTGATGTCGCATGTGAGCGTCCTTAGTCTCTATATGAACACAGGGAGTTTATAAATGGTGCTTGTGTAATCGTCCTCATTAGTGTGAGCAGGGGAACAGAGATCCTGACGGCTCCAGCAGGGTTCAGATCCTTCACCCACCTTTTTATCCCCTGCTTTCTTCCATTCCCCATCTCTGCCTCTTTGTGTCCACTTCTGGCATTTTAATAGTATATTAAAAACTGCAGAAGCCTTTATTGTATGCGGTAAAAGCTGTTTCAGACAAACATTTTTCAATGTCAGCGAGTCAAATCTGTGATAAGGCAGCTCATTCTGGCACTTTATGTATCGATGCTGCTATATTGTATTACCATGTCCTAAATACTTGGGTACTCTTACTCTTTGTACTGCTATGTTTGTAATTTTCATTTTCTTAATGTTTTATGTGAGGGATGGAAAGTAACTCCAAGCTAAATCTGGCATATTTACACTTGGCATATTTCATGTTTTAAGTGTTCATTAAAGGTAGGGTAGGTAAGAATGGAGAAACCAGCTCGAATGTGAAAGTACTTAGCCGAAATAAATCTGCCCCTTCCTTCAGACTTCCTCACAGAGCCCCTCCTCCAACACACGAACGCACACATGACCAATGAGGGCACGAGATGGAAGGCTGACAGGCGGGTAGGCCATCCAGTTACTTTAGCCGGCTCAGATGATTGGTCGTGCTTTTTACAGCGCCACGGCTCCACTGAGGAAATATTGTATGTATTTATTGTCAAAGCATTTAATGTATTCATTGCTATCGGGATGTTAAGAGCGTTCCATGGAATATAACAAAGTGTTTCTGAAGTGAATGACCTACCCCACCTTTAATGTGCAATGTCCCTGCCAAGTAAACAAATGATTGCACATGTCATGCAACATTTGGATTCAAGTGTGAAGCACCCGTCATGTCAGGCTTATTGGTAAATCCCCAAAAAGGTAAACCGATGTTCTGCTGGGACATTTCATGTTTGCAAAACAACCTACTCTACGGTGGGAAAAACATTTAGTAGACGTACAAACGGCAACATTTAGAAGTCAGTCCATTTATATTGATTTGTCTGCTTCACTAAAAAGGAGAACGTTAATGTGAACTGAGATCATAAACCCTGTGAAATAGTTAGAAGCTATTTCTCTGTTCTTCTGCTGGTTTGGTTTACCTTCTCGAGGTCAAGATGCTGCATTGATTAAAGAAAAACATCCAGTTAAAAGCATCTTTTGAAGACTTGCTGTGAGAAACAGTTTGCTTACTTTGAATGAGTCTAGGATAAATACAAACCTTAGGGAAACTGCTTGTTCATTTCGTAACGCTACCTCTCTACATCCACTCTTTCCCATACTTGTTATTTAACCCTCAGTAAACTTCTTTTCACCTCTCCCTGTGTAAACGTTCTGCTCCATCTTTGCCTCTCACCTTTCCCCCTCCTTCCCTTCTTCTTTCTGGCTCATGGCCAAAACAAGGGGCTAAACCCACCTCACATGACCCACATTTACCCCCACCCCCCTTCAGCACTTCTTTGCACCAGACACATATCCGCACTGCTCCAAACGGCTCACTCTGCCTGGCCTCCATTCGTATCACTGCTGACCTTTTTGTAAAAACCACACACACTACAAGCTAGTGTTGTCACGATACCAACATTTTGGTTTCGATACCGATACCAAGTCAAGAATTGCGATTCCGATTCTTTTTCGATACTTTTCTTAAAAAAAGGGAAACAGTCTTAAATGTAATTATTGTGCTTTATTTCACACCAGAACCATAACACACACTTTTAAACAATGAGAACAATAAACAAAATAAATGACAATAATTCGTATTAAATAAAATTAAGCATCATCTCGAACAACTTTTTTGTTTTATAAAATATAATTTTTTTAATATTTTATTAACATGTAATAGTACAGTAATATAAATAATTATTGACTAAATGTATATTGCAGATGTTAGCCACATTGGTAAGTTAGCTAAAAAGATAGCCATATTAGACAGTTATCATTGCCGTTAATTGCCTCGTCAAACTACGAAAACGTTCGTTTGTCACAAAATAAATTACACTTGTTTGACTTAGATCTGAGGGCATGGGCTGAGCATGATGTAATTATGTTATCTATCACATTCGCTAACCTGTGTCTCTCTTTAAATTATTTAAACAGCTCTGGATTCCGGTCGGCGGGTGCTTAGCCAAGTTTGATGTGTTGGCTCCCTTGGTTTGCAGGGATCTAAAACATTTCTCACAGACAGGCCTCGTGGTGTCCGTAGGCTTGCCCTCACTGTCAGAGATATCGCTCAAATACTTCCACATTTCGCTTCTGGCGTCTTTCTTGTCAACAAGCCGAGGCGCAGCGGCAGTTGCACTCCCACTTGCAGCCATGCTTCTAGTTTTCTCACATGCTCTGGCAGCTAGCGCGTGGCCGCGTGCACGAGAGAGGGGAGGGACTTAGAACGTGCTTGAGAGGGGAGGCACTTAGAGCGTGCACGAGAGGGGAGGGACTGCAGGCACGGCTGCAGTGCAGGGAGTGGAAGCAGAGCGCTGAACACACACGGCTCTTATTAAAACGGCGCTTTCTCACCGGAGTACTTTTCCCCGTCATTCTTAAAGTACCGATACTAATGAAACGGAGGAATCGTACCGTTTTTAACGGCAGGGTATCGCGGTACCTTTCAAGTATCGGTACACCGTGCAACACTACTACAAGCTAATGCAGATTTCATGCACAAACTCCACGTTTAACACTGGGTAAGAACATGTGTTTGATCTACTGCTCATTGTTAAACCCCTTGTTGTCACTGTTGAAAAGGAGCTAAAGATTACATAAGTGTAGTTGTTGGAAATCTAAAGTCCCAGGTGCCTCCAACAATGAAACATACAATATACTTTAGACATTAAAAAAGTTCAATAGGTTCATTTGAAATCGAGTAAGATGTATTTAAATGTAGTTCGGTGCACATAGATGTTGTGTTTATCCTTGAGACTTTCTAAAGTAATTGATTAGTTTATCAAAAATATGTTCTGCAGCTTCTCCACTTGAAATCAACACAAGGGCGTAGACAGATCTTTATATCGGCTGCGCAACATTTAAACGTTCCCTAAGAATTATAATTTCAACATTTTCAAAACTATTTGTACAGCCCCGATTCTGTTTTCCATCATCAGTTCTTTGCTGGTTGGAACGTATGGCACTAGTGGATCTTTACAAGGCAATGTTTTCAGTTTGAAAGTATGTCATAGCGGTAAGAACCACAAAGCATGTAGGAATAAGAAGACCTTCTTCTTGGTGTATTCCTATCACATATGTTGCAGGTGCATCATATGCTTGGCCGAGCACAAACATTCATATACAATAATATACGCTGTCTTTCCCACGCACACGACTGTATGTGCCTTCACTCACATTCCTTAAACTCTGAGAGAAGGTGTGTGGGTTGTAAGCTGGCAGTAACACAAGTGTAAAGTGATTTAGAAGGTGAGTTTAGTGAAGTGCTTTCACCGGAGGCATAACAACTTTGGGCATTAAATGCAATGACGACCAGCGGGACCAAACAAACTACTTTCCAGGCTGATAGTTCTCCGTTTCTTTCCTCTGCATTTATTCTAAGATACTTTCCTCCAAATGAGTCATCCTTTGTTCTGCACTTCAGTCTGAGATGGTGGCTTCTTTATCCCAGGTCTTTTTTATTAGATAAGAGATACAGGGTGAGTTGGTGAAACCTGCAAGTACCCTGAGATAAGTTGGCACTTTATTGATCCCAATTTGTACAATACAAATGAATAGACAAGAAATAAACAAGAAAGTAGATCATATACATGTTGAATTGACTAATTAACAAGATATAAAGCAAGGTATTACATAAGTATGTATAGAAGAACAGTCACTTGGCCAATGTGTGTCTGTTGTGGTCTCCACTCTCCACCATTCTCTTCTGCATCTTACTGCTAATGACTCCACTTTGTTCACCAGCAATTTGGCAAAGGGTAGGTCGCGTGAAGTGGGTTTATCAGAACATTTCTGCAGCTTGAAACAAGGCTGATTAAGACCAAAACTTGAGGCTTAAAGTCTCAGTAGAGCTGAGGAGAACCACAGATGTTTGATCGTTCTCGTTCTGATACAAGTAGTAATTTAAGCCATTGTTTAAATAGTTATTCAAAAAGCTTTCTTTTTGTTATTTCTCAGCTTCTGAAATGTGAGCATTTATTGCGTTTCTCTTTGGAGATGTCTCGTTCCTCTGACATTTAAAAGACTGATTCAAATGTTTGTAAACAGATGAATAGATCAACATGGATCCATTACTAATCTCCATCTGGTAGTCATTCACAAAGAAAGTGTGGTTTTCAGGTTGTGAAACTCCAACACCAAAACACAGCTGTTTCAAATCGTGATGTTTTTAATAAAACGGTGACTACCGAGAAATCTGGCTTCCCTGAAGTATCCATTTGCAGTTTCACGAAAAAACAAGTTTTCCCTTAAGCTCCGTTTACATATTAAAAGCGATGTTTTCATATATGCATGACACAGTGGATATAAACACTTGTTGCACAGAAGCCTCGGTGCTGGAGCCGTTGAAGTGTTTCCTGCTCTCACCGTGCAGCCTGTCACTGCAGCGAGCCCAACGTGATGTGACCTAAATAAAGCAGTGTGTGAGCAGTGAAGCAATATTTCTCGTCTTGTTTTCAAACTCTTAACTCCACTGCAGGCTACAACTTGTGTGTGCGCACAGTCGAATGCACACACACTGGAGTCAGACTGGGTGTCACTGCCTTTTTATATCTTGACACCTGCAGAGGTATTACGTTACAAAACAGTGGCTTTCCCACGAATAAACACCTGCTTTAAAACCACTTCAGGCTGTTTACCTTGTGACTTTGTAGTTGTGTAAATATCAATGTTTAACACATATTTATTCTGAATAATTGAACCAGTATCATCATTATGTATTCAGCCCACATACACTATCAAAATAGTTAAATATTGACGTGGTTTCCGTTTATTTACACTGATTTTCTTACTAGAAATGCAGGTTTTGTTATGTTTGGTGCTTTTCTAAATCAGCATTAGAACCTGTGAACAACCTTTTAAGGAGAATATTGTTTTCAGGAACATTAAAAGGTTTAAATGATTCATGATACCTTCATTCATTTACCTCAGTCATTTGGCTGCACTCTGTTACAAGCCAAGCCAAGAAAAGTCATCATGATTACATTACAGCCTTGTTTTATTGCATTCTTCCATTGGACTCCTTTGTTTACTTCCTGAACATCGTGACATCACTATATATAACACTTCTATTGGCCAGTGCTCTAACACATTGGACGTGATTGGCTCAGGGGCATCTCTCAGTTGACCTATGAGAGCAGAGTCAGCCAGCTGACCAATCAGAGCAGACTGGGCTCTGTTTTCAGACAGAGGGTGAAAAGAGGTGCTGCAGCATGAGAAAAATAACGAGCTTTTTTGAAGGAGAAAGAATTCTGTCGAACTCTGTTCTTCAACTTGGATTGCAAAGTTGACCATTCTACTCATTTGTTCGTGAAGGTCCTACTTAGTTCATGTAAGTCTTGAAAGCAGCAAGTCTAACTTTAATGTGTGTCTTTTATCGGTTTACTCAGGCTATTTGAAGTGCAGAAACATGGCACTGCGCACGTCAGATTCAGGCTCTTAAACCGTTTCCTGGGTCCAAGGTCCACTCCTCACGTCCTCTCATCGACATTAAGACGTCTGATGTGTTTCTGTGAGTTTTGGTCGGCTGGTCAGCGCTGAAATCCTCAGTGTGTGTGTGTGTGTGTGTGTGTGTGTGTGTGTGTGTGTGTCTTTGGGAGGCGTGAGCCAGGTTTCTTTCCTCCATGATGGATGCCCCTCTCACTTTGAGTTTGGATCAGCAACTTTTAATTGGCTCTCTGCTTTTTTGTGCCTCCTAATCTCCTCCTAAAACCAAGAAGACACACATGCACTGTTTCAAGTCAAGCTTTTAGCCTAATTCATTGTGCTGTGGTAGGATTTTCTGAGAACTACAGTACTTGAAACTGCACTAAAGTGAGACTTTAACATGAAGAAAAACCTTGATTTGGCTCTATACCCTTTTGTAATAGAAAAAGGGTACGATTCATAATAACAAATAAGACGACAATAACGTTAAGAATGAGTAAGTATAAGAAAGACCAAACTGGTGACAGATACATTTTAAACAGATGTTATTTGAATTACAAACTGGTATACCTATATGTGATACAAGGCTGTCATACTTTAAGTCAGCGGTGCCCAACCAGTCGATCGCGATCGACCGGTCGATCGCGAGGAGATTCCCAGTCGATCGCAAGATGTGTCTAAAAATAGAACAACAATATTCTGTTTTATCGTTAATGTCCTATAACATAATCTTCCCGTGCCAGAATAATGCACTTGAACGCACCAAAGCTTTGTGATTGGCCAGCGTGACCCCATGTGTCGGGGCGTGGCTGGTGAGCAGTGGGCACTATTTCGCTAGGAGTGACAGTCCGCACACACAAAAGACCGCAATTATGTCAGAAGCAAAAAAGCCCAAAATATATAATTTTCACTCCGAGTGGGAGGATGATTATTTTTGTATCTATTCCAATTCAAAGTCCATCTGTCTCATCTGCAATGCGAGCGTGGCTTTATCGAAGAAGGGTAATTTAGGAGCGGCATTTCAAAACAGTGCACAAACGCTACGAGACGGAGTTCCCTCCTAATTCTGCCCTACGCTCCAAAAGGGGAGGGGCCTGAAAGGACAGCTAAATGCACAGCAGTCCATTTTCACCAGGCCCAACAACAAGAGCAAGGCTGCTACCAGAGCATCGTATCGTGTCAGTCACG
Source organism: Gymnodraco acuticeps (assembly GCF_902827175.1). Lineage (NCBI taxonomy): Eukaryota > Metazoa > Chordata > Actinopteri > Perciformes > Bathydraconidae > Gymnodraco > Gymnodraco acuticeps. The sequence continues at coordinate 8,119 of NW_022989939.1, read as the reverse complement.
TTCTTGCGAAACACATGAAGTCTTTCAAAGACGGCGAAGTTGTGAAAGAAGCATTCCTGGAGGCTGCGACGCGCTTTTGGGGACAGTAAAAATAACAGGAGCATTTCAACAGGTTTTTGATATAATAAAAACTCAAGTTAGATACCGTTATTAATCAGCTGTAAGTTTTTGTTTGTTTGAACTTATTCATTATAATTATTGTACAAAATGTTATAAGAATGCAAACATTAAGATCTGTTCTGTTTAAATTGATTATAGTCTATTATCAATTCGGGTTCAGAAACTAGTGTTGCTTGCATCCTATTTTAAAGGCATTTCTTTTTATAATCTACTAAAATGCAACAAAAAAGGGTTTGATTCTATTAATGTTGTCTTTTTTATTGTGTAGCTTCAGATCTGAGTTGTCTTATTAGTAAGCCTCATTTATACTTTTGTAGCAACACTATTTTTATATAATGGCAAAGAAAGGGTTCAGAGTATTTTCTTTTGTTCCTGTGTCATATGTGGCAGCACTGTTCAAAGTTTCTTGAAAACATTACCCACTGTAGTGACGTGTGAATGAACTCCAACTCCGTATCAACAACACTGTTGTGTAGCTTGAGTTAAATACTTGTATGTGTGTAGATTAGAAAGAGGTAAGATAAAGGATCTGCAGTATTTTATGAAGTATTAATCGTACAAAGGTCAGTTTTATACAAGTAGAAGTGTGTATGTACCTGGTAGTAGGCTGTCAGTAACTACGCCTCTCTATTTGGACTGGTAGATCTCGGCAGACTGGCAACTTTAAAAGTAGCTCTCGGTTAAAAAAAGGTTGGGCACCCCTGCTTTAAGTTATCTGTCATTTATCCAATAAAATAACAAATCTTAACTTCTCTAAGTTTCATTTTTTGGGAGGGGTTAGAAAGCATTTCTAAATAAATATGATTTATGGTTTCATGTTTAGACCTCCAGCCATAAGTTATGATTATATTGTGTATATAAGTAATTGAAACTCTTAGAATTAGCTAACACTTTATTTTGAGGTTAAGCAAAAAAGTTATCACTCGTAGTGCTGCTTGTAAACCCTCTTAACTTAAAGTAAGTTAATGGAAAACCGGACCAGGAAGTGTGTTCGTCAACTGAAGTGATTGTGTTGGTTTAGGTAAAACATTCACTCAGTAGTTGCATTATATCCCCCTCAGTGTTCCCTTTTATTCTGGCCTCCTTGACTCCTAACGCTACAAAGACTAAAACTCTTTTGTTCCTCCGCGTCAGTCAGAGGGACAACGGCTCATTGTGTCCTGCACTGATGTCAGTGTTTAAAGCACTCCTATTTGCAGGCAGGAAGCATGAAAGTAGTAATCTGGTAGAGTCGTCATTCTGCACCAGCTCCTTATCTGTTATCAAACACAGGAAGTTGACTCATTCTGCACGTGAATTGCCACATTTCCAGTCTTCCACACACGTATTATTACTTGATAGATGTTTAACCGTTGCCTTTTATTGCACTTCTGCTTCTAACCTGTTGTGTTGCACCTGACAGCCCTGGGATTAATTACGTTTTTCCTCGTCACTCACAGGGAGCTCAGCGATGAATAAGCTACGGCAGAGTTTCCGCCGGAAGAAAGACGTCTACGTGCCGGAGTCGAGTCGGCCGCACCAGTGGCAGACGGACGAGGAGGCGGTTCGCAGCGGCAAATGTAGCTTTGCAGTCAAGGTGACTCTCCCTCACACATACCTGCATACCTGCATACACACACAGTTTCACACAAACCTCTGAGAAAGTTGCATGCTGCCGGGCTCTCCAAGGACGCGGGCTGTGATTAATCATGAGCGTTCAGAGTGTGAGCACAGCTTTTATCTAGGCTGCAACATTATCTCGCAAACCTGTGGGCAGTGTATGTGCACAATTGATTTCTGGCCTCCAAGGAGGAACCAGAATCGCCTGAATCATCACGTGAAATATACAAAATTATAGAAAGTGTTTCATTATTGCTGAGAGATAGTAAATTCAGGGGCACTGCAGTGAAGCAGGAGGCGATGCAGTAGCTTTCCACACACAGAAAACACATCTTCAGTGTTGAGAAAAATGGACCAACTGCTGATGGAGTGGAGAGTTTGTCGTGTTTTGGCAACACAATCTTCCACTTTTGCAAACAGAAGTGCAACGGTACGCTTCCTCTCTTCACATGAGTCCCAGGGCTAACCTCGCTCGCAATAAAAGAGGAATTAAGAATCTCAGAGGCGAGTCAAAGTTTCTCCTTAGAATAGGTGAACTTTGTGGCTTGCTAACGGATGTAGATTATTATACAACAGTTATGGATTTTATGCTTCCTGCTTTATTTTGTTTCCTGTGAGCAAAACTAGCCTTAGTGGAGAGAGGTAGTGGACGGAGGGTTTATGACTGTTACGTGCCGTCCACACTACAGCTTCAAAAAAAGCTTGGAGCTGGGTGTGTCTGAAGCTTGGGGATTTTATTCGAGCAACGCGACCAACAACCAATCACATGAATCTCCCGCCCCCGACATACAAAGCAAATACCCCCGGGGATTTTATGCGAGCAATATATATATATATATATATATATATATATATATATAAACTCCCCAAACTGGCGAAAACCTACCAGTTTCACCCACTGTCTCTGCCACCTCCCTCCATGCCTGGTTCCTCCGGTTTGTATCCCGGGAGGTGAAGAGGGTCTGCTCATACAAAACCGGGTGATTCACTACGGCGATAATTAGTTTCTCCTCCATCTTTTTTTGAAAGATAGAAATGAACGGGGGGATATCTCTCCCAGCTTAGACACGGTTTGATTGGCTACGGCTTGATCTGTCAGATTCAGAAACGGGATTTTATTGGCTGGCGCTGGCTACGTCGAAGACGGACCGCTATGCTACCCACAATTCAGTTCGGCGAAAAGCGAGGCAACGTGACGTCACCCCATTCAAAGTGAACGGGCAGACGCGTTGGAAACCGTTTTTGAAGCTGTCGAAGCTGTAGTGTGGACGGGCCGTTAATAAGCAACACATTGTCTCTGATCTTCGTCTTTTTTCAGGGTATAGAAGGTAACGTTATGTCACCGCTAGACCTATGTTTGGTGTTTTTTTGCGTTGTGTTCTTTTCAACCCCCGAGTAATGTGTAATTTTTAATAACGGTAAGGATTTTCCTGCTTCCCTATATTGGCGTCGTATCCCTTTTGAGCATGCGTCACCCCCCAGAAGCCGTCATAAATTCACTTTGTATCCAGTTTTAAGACGCATTTACGCCATACACTGTTTAGATCTCGGTGCATTTGAATTCGGGTGAAGGATTTTAGGGATGGGACGTCTGGATATTTAGTTACGAGAGAAACAAGCTAAGCTAACGTTAGCGGCAGCGAAACAGCATGCAGAAGAAAGTCAGATTTTTTTTTTATACATGAAACTCCACCTAAAGATGCTCAAAACCTCCTGAACCGTGAACTCTGAAGGAATCCTGGTGATAAAGACTACAACTCCCATGATCCCACGATGCTTCACAACATGTTTTTGATTGAAAGACTCCTTGTGCGTTTAAAGAGACTAATGGTGTTGTCGAAGTAGCAAAGTTTTATTAAAAAGTACTGCAGATTCGATCCTTTTTTTTTAATGCTTCCCCCTATTCAAAGCCACAAAGCTTCACCTCCTGATTCACAACTGTGTAACTACAACCAGTCAGTAAACAAACCTTACCAAACCTCAGGTCATCATCCATTGCTGCAGGGTCCGACTCCTAAAGTCTGGAAGGCTGTTAAACTGGAGGAAGCAGTCAGTTTGGGCTTAAGGAAAAGTGTCTTATTTCTCATCGTCATTCTTTCCTCTGCACCGGCTTTAATCGTGCCGGTGCAACCTACCATGCTGCCCCCTCCGCCCCCTCCCTGTCTCCTGCTCGGAGAAGCCTGGTTGTGTGGGTTGGAATAGTTGCAGTGAAATTAGCAGTGACTGCCGCACTAAACGGCAACCAATGGAGGGAAGGAGATGCAGTGGAGAAGGTGGTGGAGGGAACATGGGGTGAAATTAGTCTTTAATGTTGTGTTAGCTTCCCCCACTCAAAAAAAAGCCCTGTTCGTCACAGATTACCTCGTCTGTTTTTATGGTGTTGCTGGTGTCAGTTGTTTTCCTTCTGAAATGGCAGTGGCAGACAAATATACAAGGTGATTGTAAAAGGCATTACAATGTAGATTTGCTTTTTTGTATGGAAGTGTTTGTCCTACGAGACTGCTGCAGGCTGGAGATGAATGTGAGATGACTTGAAGTTGCGTGTGTGTGTTGCTTACCAACTAAAACTGAAGGTAATGCATTCATATGTCCTTGGTACATTTCAACTGTAGATGTATTCATATGGAAATGAATGTGTGCAGCTTCCTTTCTCACATACAAAGACTTTCTATTGAATGCGACAGGTTCACTAAGACTGATTTATGACCAATACCATGAATTATTTCCTGGTATCTGGAGAAATTCCAGAGACAAAGACAAAGCCACCTGCGGTTAATTGATGTTGATATAAGTGAAGAACCACCTTCAGAGTTAAAGGGGCTGGAAGGTGTTTTGTGACGTTGTGACCGAGCAAGGCGAGCCGTCTCCAGTCTTTATTATAGTGTCTTCAGCTACATGTAAGACTCAAAACCAGTATCAAACTTCTTATATCGTTCTCTGTTCCTTTTCACCAAGAAGCTCATATTTAAATGTTATCTAGTTCTTTAACATAAAACCTTAATATTTATACAATACAGGACTGTTCTTTTTTCACTGCTAATCCGTTGTCTTGACCTCTGTCCTTCTTATCATCGGCTGCTTCAAATGTTTATAAAATGTGAAATTAAGACCACTTGGTTTGACCTCTGCTCGCCCACTACAGCTGGAGAATCCACCTCAGGTTCAGGGATAGGATATCATATATGATTTAATTACAGATAACATTAAAAACGCTAATAAATGTTTGTTGTTGTGTATTTTTTCTATAGTTGAAAATATCCTCTCGACTTGAAGAAGCTCATTATCTTTGTAGATAAATTCAAAAACAGCCTGATTTAAAAAGAAAATACTAGAAATATGTCGGAAAGAACAGACTCACACACCTCTTTTATTAATACAATGATTTACCAATGCAGGGTGAGCGTTTGATTAATTATTACCTTTTTTAAGATTGTTTTTTATCCTCTAAAAAGGGAAAAAAGAATGTCCTGTATTTTATGCTCTCAGATATATTTGTTTCCTTACTAAATGGAAAGTGATACAGAATGTTTTTGATAGTTTAAGGCCTCATTTGATGATTATCAGGATTATATAAATGGATCGTAATCACATTTCGATATCATCCCATTCCTCCTGTGTTGCCTTCTCCCCGGTCCTCCTTGTTATCAGATAATGACATGTTTACGAAGGATAATAGTGACATGACATTTCGATATCATCCCATCCCTACTGTCACACCGTCGTCTTCTGCCGTCTTTATTATCGGCTGCTTCAAATGTTTTCTGTGTAAATTCGATTTGAAGTCATCACATCACGTATTCTTTCTCGGCAGCTTGAAAAATAATCCCCCCGGGACGAAGAGAAATGTAAATACAACATCTCATCTTGTATTTTTCCACCTCAAACAAGCGGAGCAGAGGCAGAGACGGCACAGTAATACAAATATCATGATGAATAAACTGAATCTAATCTGAGCCCACTGTGGGATTAGTGCTAATCCTGGAGTGGGCCCACCAACAAAACTGGATTTCAGAAACAAATTACCCGACACATGTTCGACACACCGCCGTGGAACATTCACTTGGTTTGATAATAAAGCTTTATGTTCATACAGCAGGTGCAGCTCAAAGTGCTTTAACAACATGGCACACATTACAAATGAATACAGAGAAGTAGGAATTAACTTCAGGTCAGACGGTAAGATGCAGCATAGCGACATATAACTGGTTAAAGGTAGGGTAGGTAAGAATGGAGAAACCAGCTCGAGTGCGCTAGAATTTGAAAATACAATAGGGTCTCCTCCGCTCAGAGGCTGAGCCCAAACATTGATGACCTTGCACCCGAGATGAGATGCCAAGTATCTGAGCATCACAGAGCAGCACACTGAGTTCAATGGATGCTTCCTTCTGCACTTTCTCTCAGGGCAACAGGGCATGTTTGGTTTTCTCTTTGAGGGGAATAGTTTTGTTGAAGCTGTTGTTGGCCTGTGGGAAAAAGTACTCATAAGAAATGACTCTGGAAAAGCTGCAGATAGAGCCATAAGAAATGAATGCAGCTGATTATTTAATGTTTAATGTTGTTTTTATAGACAATAATTTAAGCTTTGTTAGTTCCAGGTTTAATATGTGCAATAAGTTCATTTCAATAAGTTCTGCAATAAACATTGAACCAGTCCGGCCCTCCACTAGTACCCATTTTTAACTTTGGCCCACTGTGTTTGACACCCCTGCTCTCTAGCCTCTGGATTGTTGCTGCCTGATAATTGCTAACAGGAAGCTACACTGAAGCATCTGTTGTGACTCCTCGAGCCTCGCCTGCGTTCACTCACTGATCCCCTTATTAGTTATGCCTTCACCGTCCTCACTGCCCCCCCCCGCTGCCATCAGTACACATTATTTATGCACATCTATGTGTATCTTAATACGCCAACACGGCGTGTGACTCACAGCCGTGGCGTCTCACTCTCAGAATAGCAGGGCCGGAGGAGGGCGTGGGGGGGTCAGCGTCACTCTGTATCTTTAAGGAAAGGGTAAGGACTTCCTCTCCGGCCCTGCACTCACAATGGCTTGCAGGGGGGGGCAGCAGTGACACACAGCAGGGGGTGAGGCTGCTGCAGGTCGAGGTCGATGAGGGAGGGTAGAGCTGCAGGAGGAGGCCTCATTCAGATGCAGAAAACACACTCGGGAATACTAAAATAAATTCTACCTTCTATGTCTTTTACATATAATTCATCCGTATACATCAGCCCGCCCTCTCAGGTCAAACATGTTCAGTCTACTGTCTGTCCCACGTACTCTCCTTAAGACCTGTGGTGATCGAGCGTTCAAGGCCGTGGCTCCTAACCTATGGAACGCTGGTGTTTGGGTAACCTGTGTGCTTTCTTTTATTCTATTTTATCCTATGTTTGTATTGTGTTTTTAGCACTTCTTAACACGTGGGTTGTGTGGTCATTTATTCTTTTATGATTCCTATGATGTTTTGTCAAGCACTTTGAGACTATGTCTGTGAAAAGCGCTTTATAAATACATTGTACTTACTTGTTTTCCTTAACCTGTATAGGAAACGTTATGAGGTCAGGGAGCGATGTGAAGAAGACTCGTATGGACTTCCAAATGAGAACACCCTGACTCTCACACACACCCCACGGTCTTAGGGGCCAGCCACACACAGAACAATAACTATATTGCGTTGCGTATAAATGCAAGAATCCAGAATGATACATTTCTCATCCAAAATGGATGCTGCTGTTTGTCTTGCAGTGCGAAGAAATTAACGTAATGATGTAGATAATTATACAAACTATAATCTTCTGCCTCTTACAGCACCATGATTGCAAGGAGAGTAACAAGAGGATGTTAATTTACATTCATATTAAGATGGTTTTCAGTGTTTTCCATCATTCATAGATCACCCTGAAAATGACTCACTTGAGATGGAGCAGTTTAATGATGTATTTATCGTTAAGCACACTCACAAATAGTCCAAAATAAATATATATTTTCAATGGAAACAGTTATGAGATGAAGCGAGATGCAAAGGAGAAATATAAGAATAAAGTCAAAGACAAGCACGTCGATAAGACTGCATCTTTCGTGTCATTTTCCTCTTTCACACATATTTTTGTATTTGCTGTACCTACTGTATATTTGTTCCCCTTGTTGTCCTGGTTAGATTCTCTGACAGCAGACCTGACCGGATCTTACTCTAGTTGTGTTTTGAAGAGCTAAAAGATACGGAAAATGATCCAACGGTCGGGTCCAGTGAGTTCGAACGGGGCCGGTCAGGGTTTCATGTGTTCATTTTTAATTGTTCTAATGTTATCTACTAGAATACAATTATACATTTGCTGTTTGATTGACCCGCTTGCCCATTTATTTATCAATTAGGAAAGTTTGAGTATTATCTCTGAGGACAAATTAGA
>NW_022989938.1:0-44752 GCF_902827175.1 Gymnodraco acuticeps | reverse complement strand
GTGTTAACCAGTGGCCTCCAGGTGTTCATAAAGCCACAAAGTCACTTGAAGTTAAAAACAAATCTCAGTCGTTATTTATATTCCATAACCTTTGACCTCATATCCTTTGGGATTGCTTTTAGTGATGAAAGGTGCTTTAAGAATATATATATATATATGTGTGTATAACCATAACCTTTGACCTCATATCCTTTGGGATTGCTTTTAGTGATGAAAGGTGCTTTAAGAATATATATATATCTATATGTGTGTATAACCATAACCTTTGACCTCATACCCTTTGGGATTGCTTTTAGTGATGAAAGGTGCTTTAAGAATATATATATATCTATATGTGTGTATAACCATAACCTTTGACCTCATACCCTTTGGGATCGCTTTTAGTGATGAAAGGTGCTTTAAGAATATATATATATCTATATGTGTGTATAACCATAACCTTTGACCTCATACCCTTTGGGATCGCTTTTAGTGATGAAAGGTGCTTTAAGAATCAAATGTATTATTATTATTGTTGTTATGAATCATGCTGAGGAACAGCTGTTAGCTCTGCTTAGCACAGTCAATAACCTGAGAGGGTCCAAGGATCATCGGATCAATCACTCATGAGCCACATGTTGGTGTGAGGTAAGGGTCAGCAGCTGCTACTAACATGTACTATCATCATCATCATCATCATCATCATCATCATCATCATCTTCATCATAAAACAGCTGTTCTGCTCAGCTGGATTTGGCCACGTCTCCCATCAGAGAGGCTCCAGATGTAACTCTGAGGTCTGTCTACCCCTCAGGTGAGTCTCTGAGGCAAGTTAAGGGTCTCTGAGGCAAGTTAATGGTCTCTCAGGTGAGTTAAGGGTCTCTGAGGCAAGTTAAGGGTCTCTGAGGCAAGTTAAGGGTCTCTGAGGCGAGTTAAGGGTCTCTCAGGCGAGTTAAGGGTCTCTCAGGTGAGGGTCCAGGTACATTAAGGTGTATATATTGATAGTTATAGATCAGCTGTTGGACTCACGTTGGATTTGGCCACGTTCCCCCGCAGAGTGATGTTCTTGCTGTGCTTCTCGTTGGCCATGCGGATCCTCTGTTTGGCCACCATCTTCTTCTCTTGAGTGGTTTCTCACTGGTTCCCGGTGGTTCTGATGGTTCTGATGGTTCTGGTGGTTCTGGGGAGTTTTCCTGCGTCTTCTTCTCTGGTGGAGGACTGCAGACTGGGAGCCGCTTCTCTTGTCTACGTCCTCAAAAAGAGTAAGTCCCGCCTCCTCAGCCCCACCGGAAAAGCTGCTTCCGTCATCAAGTTACCTGCTGTCAAAGCGAGACGAACTTCCGGTGTGGTCCTCCAAAATATATTTAAGGAACACTGCTTCGCTTTAAAACTGGTTTCCAGGAATAGTCATTATATGATTAAGATCAAAGGACAGTACAGTAAAGTAAGTATTATCGTATATGTACTTATAAAAGTAGCTTAACACCACGTATTTAATACTATTTAACTGATCTCCACACTGGGCGCTTTTACTCTGACACCGGAAGTGACCTCTCTGCACGCGGCACTCCAACAGCTTAACGCATTTCTAAAACACGAAACATTTCTAAAAACAGTTTTTTTATAATGAATGGATGAAATCGGTTTAGATATCAATCAGAAACCCCGCGGTTTGTTTCAGAATAAAAAAATATAAACATTTTTCAGATGTTTTGACTGACGTGTCGCGGACCGTACGCTGATGTGGCACTGGAAGCCCCGCCCACTTCCAATACGTGTTTGCACTGACGTATTTCTGCTGACGTAGGGTTTACTTCTTCTTCCGGTTCACACAAACATGGCGCAACCCATCCCGCTGTTAGCAGGTGGGTAACTTTTTAATGTTTACTTTAATAAACACGTTGTTGTTGTTATTGTTTGTGTTGTTAGAGTAGCTGCAGACTGAGAGCTGCGCGTGGTGCTGAACAGAAACACCCTGCACCAAACTCAAAATCTGGTGTTTTAATTTAAACAGATGTATTTACAGCCTAAAGGTAAAGGTAAAGACTTCAGGTAAAGACTTCAGGTGAATCAGTGAAGACGTCGGAGTCATTCGGCTTTAAATAAATACATAAATAACCTTCAATATATGAAATAATCCTCTGAAATCTCTCCATGCTGTTCCTCTCTGTACCAGCGTCTGTGAGGAAAACAGTGATGATTTGGAGATAAAAAGTTAAAATCCAGTCAGAATATAAATGATATTTCAGCCGAATTAAATAACAGCTTCTGATGTTTCAGGAAAGGTCTTCAGAGTGGTTTTATTCCACAGGTTTCTCATATTTTAAACAGAAACTGTGTTTAAATAATAGATTTCCTGACAGAGTCTGGAGACCACCGATCAGTTCAACATCTGCTGTTTTTATTTATTTTAACACATGTTTTATTTTATATCTTAAATCATCTGCTGTTAACTAAATAGTTTATTATTAATAATACATATATTTAATGTTTCAGTGCGAGGGTCAGACGGCACTTCTCTGCTGTCCGGACCCACCTGTGAGCCGCTGGCCAACTTCAACAGGTAACACACACACACACACACACACACACACACACACACACACACACACACACACACACACACACACGCACACACACACACACACACACACAAAAAACTGAATAAAGGTTAATCTTATCTTATGTATGTATGTCTGTGTGTGTCTGTCTGTCTGTGTGTTTCTGTCTGTCTGTGTGTGTGTGTGTGTGTCTGTGTGTGTCTGTCTGTGTGTGTGTGTGTGTGTCAGGGATGCGCGGCCCTCCAGGTGTGTGACCTTCAGCCGAGATGGGTCTCTGTTCGGCTGGTGCAACGGACACAGGTCACTATTACACTCTCACAATAACTATATATATATAATCATATTAATAAATACAACAATCAATAATATGTTTTCCTGTGCGTCAGTGTGTCTGTGGTGCGGTGTGCAGACGGATCCCTGCTCTCGACCTTTGACCTCCCCAAGACCTCCGTGCTGAAGATCTCTCCTCAGAACACCGTGCTGGCTACCTGGCAGCCCTACAGCAGTGTGTAGCACACACACACACACACACACACACACACACACACACACACACACCTGGCAGCCCTACAGCAGTGTGTAGCACACACACACACACACACACACACACACACACACACACACACACCTGGCAGCCCTACAGCAGTGTGTAGCACACACACACACACACACCTGGCAGCCCTACAGCAGTGTGTAATACACACACACACACACACACACACACACACACACACACCTGGCAGCCCTACAGCAGTGTGTAGCACACACACACACACACACACACACACACACACACACACACACACACACCTGGCAGCCCTACAGCAGTGTGTAGCACACACACACACACACACACACCTGGCAGCCCTATAGCAGTGTGTAATACACACACACACACACACACACACACACACACACACACACCTAGCAGCCCTACAGCAGTGTGACTACATTCATATACATGTATAAGGATATAGAAAATAATACGCGTGTGTTTGTGTGTGTGTGTGTGTGTGTGTGTGTGTATGTATGTGTGCAGAGGCTCAGGACAGTGCTCAGGGAGACCCTAACCTCCAGCTGTGGGACGTACAGAGCGGTCAGCTGCTCAAAGCTCTGTACCAGAAGAAGATGGAGTCATGGTGAGCACTGACACACCCTCTCACACACACACACTCTCACACACACTCAGACTCTCATGCTGCGCTGTGATTGGCTGCAGGTGTCCCAGCTGGTCTGCAGATGAGCAGATTGCAGTGCGGAGCGTCAACAACGAGCTGCACTTCTACGAGAACAACGACTTCAGTAAGACCCCCCTCCGTCATAACACCAGAGGCCTGTACGACCAAGCCAGTTCAACATAACCTGGATCTCTCGAAGTTAACCGGCTTACCTAGCCCCAAACACACGCGCTCTCGCTAAGCGGTCCTACGACGCTGGTTATCAACTCGTTAACTCAAGCCAGGGTTTCTCTGTCCGGCTGAGTGCGCGTTCACATGAAAGGGGCGGGGCTAGCAACATTTGACCAATCACAAACATGGAGAAGCGCACTGACAGCACAGCGTCATACTTCCTGAATGAAAAGTCAACTATAATATTAGACATATGAAGAAGTTAAACTTTAAACATCCATGACTTAAACACTTGATCCAGGATCAAAGCCACAGAGCTGCACCTGCAAGGTGAATACATATGAAGGTAGATATGGTGCAAAATGCGAGAGCTTGTAAAACCTGATGTGAGCACTTGCAGAAAAAGATCTGAGCTTGTGTGCATACATTTACACTTGTATGAAATATCCTTGTATCTGTGAACCACTTCTGAAGTCACAGAAGAAGAAAAAAAGTGTTGTAGCTTGTAGAAAACAAATTAACTTAGTGATGAAATGTTCACTTGCAGAAAAATACATATTTTTTAAATATATTTTCCATTACAACTGCAACTTGGTTATTACAACCTCTCAAATCAGTCATTACAACTTCACGAGTCTGCTCTGTGGCAGTATACATCCACCAACCTGCTCTGTGGCAGTATACATCCACCAACCTGCTCTGTGGCAGTATACATCCACCAACCTGCTCTGTGGCAGAATACATCCACGAGTCTGCTCTGTGGCAGTATACATCCACGAGTCTGCTCTGTGGCAGAATACATCCACCAACCTGCTCTGTGGCAGAATACATCCACGAGTCTGCTCTGTGGCAGAATACATCCACCAACCTGCTCTGTGGCAGAATACATCCACGAGTCTGCTCTGTGGCAGAATACATCCACAAGTCTGCTCTGTGGCAGTATACAACCACCAACCTGCTCTGTGGCAGAATACATCCACGAGTCTGCTCTGTGGCAGAATACATCCACGAGTCTGCTCTGTGGCAGTATACATCCACGAGTCTGCTCTGTGGCAGTATACATCCACGAACCTGCTCTGTGGCAGAATACATCCACGAGTCTGCTCTGTGGCAGAATACATCCACGAGTCTGCTCTGTGGCAGTATACATCCACCAACCTGCTCTGTGGCAGAATACATCCACGAACCTGCTCTGTGGCAGAATACATCCACGAGTCTGCTCTGTGGCAGAATACATCCACGAGTCTGCTCTGTGGCAGAATACATCCACGAGTCTGCTCTGTGGCAGAATACATCCACCAACCTGCTCTGTGGCAGAATACATCCACGAACCTGCTCTGTGGCAGAATACATCCACCAACCTGCTCTGTGGCAGAATACATCCACCAACCTGCTCTGTGGCAGAATACATCCACGAGTCTGCTCTGTGGCAGAATACATCCACCAACCTGCTCTGTGGCAGAATACATCCACCAACCTGCTCTGTGGCAGAATACATCCACGGGTCTGCTCTGTGGCAGAATACATCCACCAACCTGCTCTGTGGCAGAATACATCCACCAACCTGCTCTGTGGCAGAATACATCCACGAACCTGCTCTGTGGCAGAATACATCCACGAGTCTGCTCTGTGGCAGTATACATCCACGGGTCTGCTCTGTGGCAGAATACATCCACCAACCTGCTCTGTGGCAGAATACATCCACCAACCTGCTCTGTGGCAGAATACATCCACGGGTCTGCTCTGTGGCAGAATACATCCACCAACCTGCTCTGTGGCAGAATACATCCACCAACCTGCTCTGTGGCAGTATACATCCACCAACCTGCTCTGTGGCAGAATACATCCACGAACCTGCTCTGTGGCAGAATACATCCACGAACCTGCTCTGTGGCAGAATACAACCACGAACCTGCTCTGTGGCAGAATACATCCACGAACCTGCTCTGTGGCAGAATACAACCACGAACCTGCTCTGTGGCAGAATACAACCACGAACCTGCTCTGTGGCAGAATACATCCACCAACCTGCTCTGTGGCAGAATACATCCACGAACCTGCTCTGTGGCAGAATACATCCACGAACCTGCTCTGTGGCAGAATACAACCACGAACCTGCTCTGTGGCAGAATACATCCACCAACCTGCTCTGTGGCAGAATACATCCACGAACCTGCTCTGTGGCAGAATACATCCACCAACCTGCTCTGTGGCAGAATACATCCACGAACCTGCTCTGTGGCAGAATACATCCACCAACCTGCTCTGTGGCAGAATACATCCACGAACCTGCTCTGTGGCAGAATACATCCACCAACCTGCTCTGTGGCAGAATACATCCACGAGTCTGCTCTGTGGCAGAATACATCCACGAACCTGCTCTGTGGCAGAATACATCCACCAACCTGCTCTGTGGCAGTATACATCCACCAACCTGCTCTGTGGCAGAATACATCCACCAATCTGCTCTGTGGCAGAATACATCCACGAGTCTGCTCTGTGGCAGAATACATCCACGAGTCTGCTCTGTGGCAGAATACATCCACGAGTCTGCTCTGTGGCAGAATACATCCACCAACCTGCTCTGTGGCAGAATACATCCACGAGTCTGCTCTGTGGCAGAATACATCCACGAGTCTGCTCTGTGGCAGAATACATCCACGAGTCTGCTCTGTGGCAGAATACATCCACCAACCTGCTCTGTGGCAGAATACAACCACCAACCTGCTCTGTGGCAGAATACATCCACCAACCTGCTCTGTGGCAGAATACATCCACCAACCTGCTCTGTGGCAGAATACATCCACGAACCTGCTCTGTGGCAGAATACATCCACCAACCTGCTCTGTGGCAGAATACATCCACGAACCTGCTCTGTGGCAGAATACATCCACCAACCTGCTCTGTGGCAGAATACATCCACGAACCTGCTCTGTGGCAGAATACATCCACCAACCTGCTCTGTGGCAGAATACATCCACCAACCTGCTCTGTGGCAGAATACATCCACCAACCTGCTCTGTGGCAGAATACATCCACGAACCTGCTCTGTGGCAGAATACATCCACGGGTCTGCTCTGTGGCAGAATACATCCACCAACCTGCTCTGTGGCAGAATACATCCACCAGTCTGCTCTGTGGCAGAATACATCCACGAGTCTGCTCTGTGGCAGAATACATCCACGAGTCTGCTCTGTGGCAGAATACATCCACGAACCTGCTCTGTGGCAGAATACATCCACGAACCTGCTCTGTGGCAGAATACATCCACGAGTCTGCTCTGTGGCAGAATACATCCACCAACCTGCTCTGTGGCAGAATACATCCACGAGTCTGCTCTGTGGCAGAATACATCCACCAACCTGCTCTGTGGCAGAATACATCCACCAACCTGCTCTGTGGCAGAATACATCCACCAACCTGCTCTGTGGCAGAATACATCCACCAACCTGCTCTGTGGCAGAATACATCCACGAGTCTGCTCTGTGGCAGAATACAACCACCAACCTGCTCTGTGGCAGAATACATCCACGAGTCTGCTCTGTGGCAGAATACATCCACGAGTCTGCTCTGTGGCAGAATACATCCACGAACCTGCTCTGTGGCAGAATACATCCACGAGTCTGCTCTGTGGCAGAATACATCCACGAGTCTGCTCTGTGGCAGTATACATCCACGAACCTGCTCTGTGGCAGTATACATCCACCAACCTGCTCTGTGGCAGTATACATCCACGAACCTGCTCTGTGGCAGTATACATCCACCAACCTGCTCTGTGGCAGAATACATCCACGAACCTGCTCTGTGGCAGTATACATCCACCAACCTGCTCTGTGGCAGAATACATCCACGAACCTGCTCTGTGGCAGAATACATCCACGAACCTGCTCTGTGGCAGAATACATCCACCAACCTGCTCTGTGGCAGAATACATCCACGAACCTGCTCTGTGGCAGTATACAACCACTAACCTGCTCTGTGGCAGAATACATCCACCAACCTGCTCTGTGGCAGAATACATCCACGAACCTGCTCTGTGGCAGAATACATCCACCAACCTGCTCTGTGGCAGAATACATCCACTAACCTGCTCTGTGGCAGAATACATCCACCAGTCTGCTCTGTGGCAGAATACATCCACCAACCTGCTCTGTGGCAGAATACATCCACGAACCTGCTCTGTGGCAGAATACATCCACGAGTCTGCTCTGTGGCAGAATACATCCACGAGTCTGCTCTGTGGCAGTATACATCCACGAACCTGCTCTGTGGCAGTATACATCCACGAACCTGCTCTGTGGCAGTATACATCCACCAACCTGCTCTGTGGCAGAATACATCCACCAACCTGCTCTGTGGCAGAATACATCCACCAACCTGCTCTGTGGCAGTATACATCCACCAACCTGCTCTGTGGCAGAATACATCCACGAACCTGCTCTGTGGCAGAATACATCCACGAACCTGCTCTGTGGCAGAATACATCCACCAACCTGCTCTGTGGCAGAATACATCCACGAACCTGCTCTGTGGCAGTATACAACCACTAACCTGCTCTGTGGCAGAATACATCCACCAACCTGCTCTGTGGCAGAATACATCCACGAACCTGCTCTGTGGCAGAATACATCCACCAACCTGCTCTGTGGCAGAATACATCCACTAACCTGCTCTGTGGCAGAATACATCCACCAGTCTGCTCTGTGGCAGAATACATCCACGAGTCTGCTCTGTGGCAGAATACATCCACGAACCTGCTCTGTGGCAGAATACATCCACGAACCTGCTCTGTGGCAGAATACATCCACGAACCTGCTCTGTGGCAGAATACATCCACGAGTCTGCTCTGTGGCAGAATACATCCACGAACCTGCTCTGTGGCAGAATACATCCACGAGTCTGCTCTGTGGCAGTATACATCCACCAACCTGCTCTGTGGCAGAATACATCCACGAGTCTGCTCTGTGGCAGAATACATCCACCAACCTGCTCTGTGGCAGAATACATCCACGAACCTGCTCTGTGGCAGAATACATCCACGAGTCTGCTCTGTGGCAGAATACATCCACGAGTCTGCTCTGTGGCAGAATACATCCACGAACCTGCTCTGTGGCAGAATACATCCACGAGTCTGCTCTGTGGCAGAATACATCCACCAACCTGCTCTGTGGCAGAATACATCCACGAGTCTGCTCTGTGGCAGAATACATCCACCAACCTGCTCTGTGGCAGAATACATCCACGAGTCTGCTCTGTGGCAGAATACATCCACCAACCTGCTCTGTGGCAGAATACATCCACCAACCTGCTCTGTGGCAGAATACAACCACCAACCTGCTCTGTGGCAGAATACATCCACAAGTCTGCTCTGTGGCAGAATACATCCACCAACCTGCTCTGTGGCAGAATACATCCACGAACCTGCTCTGTGGCAGAATACATCCACGAACCTGCTCTGTGGCAGAATACAACCACCAACCTGCTCTGTGGCAGAATACATCCACAAGTCTGCTCTGTGGCAGAATACATCCACCAACCTGCTCTGTGGCAGAATACATCCACGAACCTGCTCTGTGGCAGAATACAACCACCAACCTGCTCTGTGGCAGAATACATCCACAAGTCTGCTCTGTGGCAGTATACAACCACCAACCTGCTCTGTGGCAGAATACATCCACGAACCTGCTCTGTGGCAGAATACATCCACGAGTCTGCTCTGTGGCAGAATACATCCACGAGTCTGCTCTGTGGCAGAATACATCCACGAGTCTGCTCTGTGGCAGAATACATCCACGAGTCTGCTCTGTGGCAGAATACATCCACGAGTCTGCTCTGTGGCAGAATACATCCACGAGTCTGCTCTGTGGCAGAATACATCCACGAGTCTGCTCTGTGGCAGAATACATCCACGAGTCTGCTCTGTGGCAGAATACATCCACCAACCTGCTCTGTGGCAGAATACATCCACGAGTCTGCTCTGTGGCAGAATACATCCACCAACCTGCTCTGTGGCAGAATACATCCACGAACCTGCTCTGTGGCAGAATACATCCACCAACCTGCTCTGTGGCAGAATACATCCACGAACCTGCTCTGTGGCAGAATACATCCACGAGTCTGCTCTGTGGCAGAATACATCCACGGGTCTGCTCTGTGGCAGAATACATCCACGGGTCTGCTCTGTGGCAGAATACATCCACGAACCTGCTCTGTGGCAGAATACATCCACGAGTCTGCTCTGTGGCAGAATACATCCACGAACCTGCTCTGTGGCAGAATACATCCACGAGTCTGCTCTGTGGCAGAATACATCCACGGGTCTGCTCTGTGGCAGAATACATCCACGAACCTGCTCTGTGGCAGAATACATCCACCAACCTGCTCTGTGGCAGAATACATCCACCAATCTGCTCTGTGGCAGAATACATCCACGGGTCTGCTCTGTGGCAGAATACATCCACGAGTCTGCTCTGTGGCAGAATACATCCACCAACCTGCTCTGTGGCAGAATACATCCACCAACCTGCTCTGTGGCAGTATACATCCACCAACCTGCTCTGTGGCAGAATACATCCACGAACCTGCTCTGTGGCAGAATACATCCACGAACCTGCTCTGTGGCAGTATACATCCACGAACCTGCTCTGTGGCAGAATACATCCACGAACCTGCTCTGTGGCAGAATACATCCACGAACCTGCTCTGTGGCAGAATACATCCACGAACCTGCTCTGTGGCAGTATACATCCACCAACCTGCTCTGTGGCAGAATACATCCACCAACCTGCTCTGTGGCAGAATACATCCACCAACCTGCTCTGTGGCAGAATACATCCACGAACCTGCTCTGTGGCAGTATACATCCACGAACCTGCTCTGTGGCAGAATACATCCACGAACCTGCTCTGTGGCAGAATACATCCACCAACCTGCTCTGTGGCAGAATACATCCACGAGTCTGCTCTGTGGCAGTATACATCCACGAACCTGCTCTGTGGCAGAATACATCCACGAACCTGCTCTGTGGCAGAATACATCCACGAACCTGCTCTGTGGCAGAATACATCCACGAACCTGCTCTGTGGCAGAATACATCCACGAACCTGCTCTGTGGCAGAATACATCCACGAGTCTGCTCTGTGGCAGAATACAACCACCAACCTGCTCTGTGGCAGTATACAACCACCAACCTGCTCTGTGGCAGAATACATCCACCAACCTGCTCTGTGGCAGAATACATCCACGAACCTGCTCTGTGGCAGAATACATCCACCAACCTGCTCTGTGGCAGAATACATCCACCAACCTGCTCTGTGGCAGAATACATCCACGAACCTGCTCTGTGGCAGTATACATCCACCAACCTGCTCTGTGGCAGAATACATCCACCAACCTGCTCTGTGGCAGAATACATCCACCAACCTGCTCTGTGGCAGAATACATCCACGAACCTGCTCTGTGGCAGAATACATCCACCAACCTGCTCTGTGGCAGAATACATCCACCAACCTGCTCTGTGGCAGAATACATCCACCAACCTGCTCTGTGGCAGAATACATCCACGAACCTGCTCTGTGGCAGAATACATCCACGAACCTGCTCTGTGGCAGAATACATCCACCAACCTGCTCTGTGGCAGAATACATCCACCAACCTGCTCTGTGGCAGAATACATCCACGAACCTGCTCTGTGGCAGAATACAACCACGAACCTGCTCTGTGGCAGAATACAACCACGAACCTGCTCTGTGGCAGAATACATCCACCAACCTGCTCTGTGGCAGAATACATCCACGAACCTGCTCTGTGGCAGAATACATCCACCAACCTGCTCTGTGGCAGTATACATCCACCAACCTGCTCTGTGGCAGTATACATCCACCAACCTGCTCTGTGGCAGAATACATCCACGAACCTGCTCTGTGGCAGAATACATCCACGAACCTGCTCTGTGGCAGAATACATCCACGAACCTGCTCTGTGGCAGAATACAACCACGAACCTGCTCTGTGGCAGAATACAACCACGAACCTGCTCTGTGGCAGAATACATCCACCAACCTGCTCTGTGGCAGAATACATCCACGAACCTGCTCTGTGGCAGAATACAACCACGAACCTGCTCTGTGGCAGAATACATCCACGAACCTGCTCTGTGGCAGAATACAACCACGAACCTGCTCTGTGGCAGAATACATCCACCAACCTGCTCTGTGGCAGAATACATCCACCAACCTGCTCTGTGGCAGTATACATCCACCAACCTGCTCTGTGGCAGAATACATCCACGAACCTGCTCTGTGGCAGAATACATCCACCAACCTGCTCTGTGGCAGAATACATCCACGAACCTGCTCTGTGGCAGTATACATCCACCAACCTGCTCTGTGGCAGAATACATCCACGAACCTGCTCTGTGGCAGAATACATCCACCAACCTGCTCTGTGGCAGAATACATCCACGAGTCTGCTCTGTGGCAGAATACATCCACGAGTCTGCTCTGTGGCAGAATACATCCACGAGTCTGCTCTGTGGCAGAATACATCCACCAACCTGCTCTGTGGCAGAATACATCCACGAGTCTGCTCTGTGGCAGAATACATCCACGAGTCTGCTCTGTGGCAGAATACATCCACGAGTCTGCTCTGTGGCAGTATACATCCACGAACCTGCTCTGTGGCAGAATACATCCACCAACCTGCTCTGTGGCAGAATACATCCACGAACCTGCTCTGTGGCAGAATACATCCACGAACCTGCTCTGTGGCAGAATACATCCACCAACCTGCTCTGTGGCAGAATACATCCACGAGTCTGCTCTGTGGCAGAATACATCCACCAACCTGCTCTGTGGCAGAATACATCCACGAGTCTGCTCTGTGGCAGAATACATCCACGGGTCTGCTCTGTGGCAGTATACATCCACCAACCTGCTCTGTGGCAGAATACATCCACGAACCTGCTCTGTGGCAGAATACATCCACGGGTCTGCTCTGTGGCAGAATACATCCACGAGTCTGCTCTGTGGCAGTATACATCCACGAACCTGCTCTGTGGCAGAATACATCCACGGGTCTGCTCTGTGGCAGTATACATCCACGAGTCTGCTCTGTGGCAGAATACATCCACGAACCTGCTCTGTGGCAGAATACATCCACGAACCTGCTCTGTGGCAGAATACATCCACCAACCTGCTCTGTGGCAGAATACATCCACCAACCTGCTCTGTGGCAGAATACATCCACGAACCTGCTCTGTGGCAGTATACATCCACCAACCTGCTCTGTGGCAGAATACATCCACGAACCTGCTCTGTGGCAGTATACATCCACCAACCTGCTCTGTGGCAGAATACATCCACGAACCTGCTCTGTGGCAGTATACATCCACCAACCTGCTCTGTGGCAGAATACATCCACGAACCTGCTCTGTGGCAGAATACATCCACCAACCTGCTCTGTGGCAGAATACATCCACGAACCTGCTCTGTGGCAGTATACATCCACCAACCTGCTCTGTGGCAGAATACATCCACCAACCTGCTCTGTGGCAGTATACATCCACCAACCTGCTCTGTGGCAGAATACATCCACCAACCTGCTCTGTGGCAGAATACATCCACGAACCTGCTCTGTGGCAGAATACATCCACCAACCTGCTCTGTGGCAGAATACATCCACGAACCTGCTCTGTGGCAGAATACATCCACCAACCTGCTCTGTGGCAGTATACATCCACGAACCTGCTCTGTGGCAGAATACATCCACGAACCTGCTCTGTGGCAGAATACAACCACGAACCTGCTCTGTGGCAGAATACATCCACCAACCTGCTCTGTGGCAGAATACATCCACGAACCTGCTCTGTGGCAGAATACAACCACGAACCTGCTCTGTGGCAGAATACATCCACGAACCTGCTCTGTGGCAGAATACATCCACCAACCTGCTCTGTGGCAGTATACATCCACGAACCTGCTCTGTGGCAGAATACATCCACGAACCTGCTCTGTGGCAGAATACAACCACGAACCTGCTCTGTGGCAGAATACATCCACCAACCTGCTCTGTGGCAGAATACATCCACGAACCTGCTCTGTGGCAGAATACAACCACGAACCTGCTCTGTGGCAGAATACATCCACGAACCTGCTCTGTGGCAGAATACATCCACCAACCTGCTCTGTGGCAGAATACATCCACGAACCTGCTCTGTGGCAGAATACATCCACGAACCTGCTCTGTGGCAGTATACATCCACCAACCTGCTCTGTGGCAGAATACATCCACGAACCTGCTCTGTGGCAGAATACAACCACGAACCTGCTCTGTGGCAGAATACAACCACGAACCTGCTCTGTGGCAGAATACATCCACGAGTCTGCTCTGTGGCAGTATACATCCACCAATCTGCTCTGTGGCAGAATACATCCACCAATCTGCTCTGTGGCAGAATACATCCACGAACCTGCTCTGTGGCAGAATACATCCACGAACCTGCTCTGTGGCAGAATACAACCACCAACCTGCTCTGTGGCAGAATACATCCACCAACCTGCTCTGTGGCAGAATACATCCACCAACCTGCTCTGTGGCAGAATACATCCACGAACCTGCTCTGTGGCAGAATACATCCACCAACCTGCTCTGTGGCAGAATACATCCACGAACCTGCTCTGTGGCAGTATACATCCACGAACCTGCTCTGTGGCAGAATACAACCACCAACCTGCTCTGTGGCAGTATACATCCACGAGTCTGCTCTGTGGCAGTATACATCCACGAACCTGCTCTGTGGCAGAATACAACCACCAACCTGCTCTGTGGCAGAATACATCCACCAACCTGCTCTGTGGCAGTATACATCCACGAACCTGCTCTGTGGCAGAATACAACCACCAACCTGCTCTGTGGCAGAATACATCCACCAATCTGCTCTGTGGCAGAATACATCCACGAGTCTGCTCTGTGGCAGAATACATCCACCAACCTGCTCTGTGGCAGTATACATCCACGAGTCTGCTCTGTGGCAGTATACATCCACGAACCTGCTCTGTGGCAGAATACATCCACCAACCTGCTCTGTGGCAGAATACATCCACCAATCTGCTCTGTGGCAGAATACATCCACGAGTCTGCTCTGTGGCAGAATACATCCACCAACCTGCTCTGTGGCAGAATACATCCACGAGTCTGCTCTGTGGCAGAATACATCCACCAACCTGCTCTGTGGCAGAATACATCCACGAGTCTGCTCTGTGGCAGAATACATCCACCAACCTGCTCTGTGGCAGAATACATCCACGAGTCTGCTCTGTGGCAGAATACATCCACGAGTCTGCTCTGTGGCAGAATACATCCACCAACCTGCTCTGTGGCAGTATACATCCACGAACCTGCTCTGTGGCAGAATACATCCACGAACCTGCTCTGTGGCAGAATACATCCACCAACCTGCTCTGTGGCAGAATACATCCACGAACCTGCTCTGTGGCAGAATACATCCACCAACCTGCTCTGTGGCAGAATACATCCACCAACCTGCTCTGTGGCAGAATACATCCACCAACCTGCTCTGTGGCAGAATACATCCACGAACCTGCTCTGTGGCAGAATACATCCACCAACCTGCTCTGTGGCAGAATACATCCACGAACCTGCTCTGTGGCAGAATACATCCACCAACCTGCTCTGTGGCAGAATACATCCACCAACCTGCTCTGTGGCAGAATACATCCACGGGTCTGCTCTGTGGCAGAATACATCCACGGGTCTGCTCTGTGGCAGAATACATCCACGAACCTGCTCTGTGGCAGAATACATCCACGAGTCTGCTCTGTGGCAGAATACAACCACGAACCTGCTCTGTGGCAGAATACATCCACGAACCTGCTCTGTGGCAGAATACATCCACCAACCTGCTCTGTGGCAGAATACATCCACGAACCTGCTCTGTGGCAGAATACATCCACCAACCTGCTCTGTGGCAGAATACATCCACCAACCTGCTCTGTGGCAGAATACATCCACCAACCTGCTCTGTGGCAGAATACATCCACCAACCTGCTCTGTGGCAGTATACATCCACCAACCTGCTCTGTGGCAGAATACATCCACGAACCTGCTCTGTGGCAGAATACATCCACCAACCTGCTCTGTGGCAGAATACATCCACCAACCTGCTCTGTGGCAGAATACATCCACCAACCTGCTCTGTGGCAGAATACATCCACCAACCTGCTCTGTGGCAGAATACAACCACCAACCTGCTCTGTGGCAGAATACAACCACCAACCTGCTCTGTGGCAGAATACATCCACGGGTCTGCTCTGTGGCAGAATACATCCACCAACCTGCTCTGTGGCAGAATACATCCACCAACCTGCTCTGTGGCAGAATACATTCACCAACCTGCTCTGTGGCAGAATACATCCACGAGTCTGCTCTGTGGCAGAATACATCCACCAACCTGCTCTGTGGCAGAATACATCCACGAACCTGCTCTGTGGCAGAATACATCCACGAGTCTGCTCTGTGGCAGAATACATTCACCAACCTGCTCTGTGGCAGAATACATCCACGAGTCTGCTCTGTGGCAGAATACATTCACCAACCTGCTCTGTGGCAGAATACATCCACCAGTCTGCTCTGTGGCAGAATACATCCACCAACCTGCTCTGTGGCAGAATACATCCACGAGTCTGCTCTGTGGCAGAATACATCCACGAACCTGCTCTGTGGCAGAATACATCCACGAGTCTGCTCTGTGGCAGAATACATCCACGAACCTGCTCTGTGGCAGAATACATCCACGAACCTGCTCTGTGGCAGAATACATCCACCAACCTGCTCTGTGGCAGTATACAACCACTAACCTGCTCTGTGGCAGAATACATCCACCAGTCTGCTCTGTGGCAGAATACATCCACGAACCTGCTCTGTGGCAGAATACATCCACTAACCTGCTCTGTGGCAGAATACATCCACCAGTCTGCTCTGTGGCAGAATACATCCACGAGTCTGCTCTGTGGCAGAATACATCCACGAACCTGCTCTGTGGCAGAATACATCCACGAACCTGCTCTGTGGCAGAATACATCCACGAACCTGCTCTGTGGCAGAATACATCCACGAACCTGCTCTGTGGCAGAATACATCCACGAGTCTGCTCTGTGGCAGAATACATCCACGAACCTGCTCTGTGGCAGAATACATCCACGAGTCTGCTCTGTGGCAGAATACATCCACGAGTCTGCTCTGTGGCAGAATACATCCACCAACCTGCTCTGTGGCAGAATACAACCACCAACCTGCTCTGTGGCAGAATACATCCACAAGTCTGCTCTGTGGCAGAATACATCCACCAACCTGCTCTGTGGCAGAATACATCCACGAACCTGCTCTGTGGCAGAATACATCCACGAACCTGCTCTGTGGCAGAATACAACCACCAACCTGCTCTGTGGCAGAATACATCCACAAGTCTGCTCTGTGGCAGAATACATCCACGAGTCTGCTCTGTGGCAGAATACATCCACGAGTCTGCTCTGTGGCAGAATACATCCACGAGTCTGCTCTGTGGCAGAATACATCCACGAGTCTGCTCTGTGGCAGAATACATCCACGAGTCTGCTCTGTGGCAGAATACATCCACCAACCTGCTCTGTGGCAGAATACATCCACGAGTCTGCTCTGTGGCAGAATACATCCACGAGTCTGCTCTGTGGCAGAATACATCCACCAACCTGCTCTGTGGCAGAATACATCCACGAACCTGCTCTGTGGCAGAATACATCCACCAACCTGCTCTGTGGCAGAATACATCCACGAACCTGCTCTGTGGCAGAATACATCCACGAGTCTGCTCTGTGGCAGAATACATCCACCAACCTGCTCTGTGGCAGAATACATCCACGGGTCTGCTCTGTGGCAGAATACATCCACGGGTCTGCTCTGTGGCAGAATACATCCACGAGTCTGCTCTGTGGCAGAATACATCCACCAACCTGCTCTGTGGCAGAATACATCCACGAACCTGCTCTGTGGCAGAATACATCCACGAGTCTGCTCTGTGGCAGAATACATCCACGAACCTGCTCTGTGGCAGAATACATCCACGAGTCTGCTCTGTGGCAGAATACATCCACGGGTCTGCTCTGTGGCAGAATACATCCACGAACCTGCTCTGTGGCAGAATACATCCACCAACCTGCTCTGTGGCAGAATACATCCACGGGTCTGCTCTGTGGCAGAATACATCCACGAGTCTGCTCTGTGGCAGAATACATCCACGAGTCTGCTCTGTGGCAGAATACATCCACCAACCTGCTCTGTGGCAGAATACATCCACCAACCTGCTCTGTGGCAGTATACATCCACCAACCTGCTCTGTGGCAGAATACATCCACGAACCTGCTCTGTGGCAGAATACATCCACGAACCTGCTCTGTGGCAGTATACATCCACGAACCTGCTCTGTGGCAGAATACATCCACCAACCTGCTCTGTGGCAGTATACATCCACCAACCTGCTCTGTGGCAGAATACATCCACCAACCTGCTCTGTGGCAGAATACATCCCAACCTGCTCTGTGGCAGAATACATCCACGAACCTGCTCTGTGGCAGTAATACATCCACGAACCTGCTCTGTGGCAGAATACATCCACGAACCTGCTCTGTGGCAGAATACATCCACGAAGCTGCTCTGTGGCAGAATACATCCACGAAGCCTGCTCTGTGGGCAGATACATCCACGAACCTGCTCTGTGGCAGAATACATCCACGAAGTCCTGCTCTGTGCAGTAATACATCCACGAGTCTGCTCTGTGGCAGTAAGTATACATCCACGACCTGCTCTGTGGCAGAATACATCCACGAACCTGCTCTGTGGCAGAATACATCCACGAACCTGCTCTGTGGCAGAATACATCCACGAACCTGCTCTGTGGCAGAATACATCCACGAGTCTGCTCTGTGGCAGAATACAACCACCAACCTGCTCTGTGGCAGTATACAACCACCAACCTGCTCTGTGGCAGAATACATCCACCAAACCTGCTCTGTGGCAGAATACATCCACGAACCTGCTCTGTGGCAGTATACATCCACCAACCTGCTCTGTGGCAGAATACATCACCAACCTGCTCTGTGGCAGAATAACATCCACCAACCTGCTCTGTGGCAGAATACATCCACCAACCTGCTCTGTGGCAGAATACATCCACCAACCTGCTCTGTGGCAGAGAATACATCCACGAACCTGCTCTGTGGCAGAATACATTCCACCAACCTGCTCTGTGGCAGAATACATCCACCAACCTTGCTCTGTGGCAGAATACATCCACCAACCTGCTCTGTGGCAGAATACATCCACGAACCTGCTCTGTGGCAGAATACATCCACCAACCTGCTCTGTGGCAGCAATACATCCACCAACCTGCTCTGTGGCAGAATACATCCACGAACCTGCTCTGTGGCAGAATACAACCACGAACATGCTCTGTGGCAGAATACAACCACGAACCTGCTCTGTGGCAGAATACATCCACCAACCTGCTCTGTGGCAGAATACATCCACGAACCTGCTCTGTGGCAGAATACATCACCAACCTGCTCTGTGCAGTATACATCCACCAACCTGCTCTGTGGCAGTATGACATCCACCAACCTGCTCTGTGGCAGAATACATCCACGAACCTGCTCTTGGGGCAGAATACATCCACGAACCTGCTCTGTGGCAGAATACATCCACGACCTGCTCTGTGGCAGAATACAACCACGAAACCTGCTCTGTGGCAGAATACAACCACGAACCTGCTCTGTGGCAGAATACATCCACCAACCTGCTCTGTGGCAGAATACATCCCGAACCGCTCTGTGGCAGAATACAACCACGAACCTGCTCTGTGGCAGAATACATCCACGAGTCTGCTCTGTGGCAGAAGACATCCACCAGTCATGCTCTGTGGCAGAATACATCCACCACCTGCTCTGTGGCAGAATACATCCACCAACTGCTCTGTGGCAGTATACATCCACGAACGCTCTGTGGCAGAATACATCCACGAACCTGCTCTGTGGCAGAATACATCCACCAATCTGCTCTGTGGCAGAATACATCCACCAACCTGCTCTGTGGCAGAATACATCCACGAGTCTGCTCTGTGGCAGAATACATCCACGAACCTGCTCTGTGGCAGAATACATCCGGTCTGCTCTGTGGCAGAATACATCCACGAGTCTGCTCTGTGCAGAATACATCCACGAGTCTGCTCTGTGGCAGAATACATCCACCAGTCTGCTCTGTGGCGAATACATCCACGAACCTGCTCTGTGGCAGAATACATCCACGAGTCTGCTCTGTGGCAGAATACATCCACCAGTCTGCTCTGTGGCACAGAATACATCCACGAACCTGCTCTGTGGCAGAATACATCCACGAACCTGCTCTGTGGCAGAATACATCCACGAACCTGCTCTGTGGCAGAATACATCCACGAACCTGCTCTGTGGCAGAATACATCCACGAGTCTGCTCTGTGGCAGAATACATCCACGAACCTGCTCTGTGGCAGAATACATCCACGAGTCTGCTCTGTGGCAGAATACATCCACCAACCTGCTCTGTGGCAGAATACATCCACGAACCTGCTCTGTGGCAGAATACATCCACCAACCTGCTCTGTGGCAGAATACATCCACCAATCTGCTCTGTGGCAGAATTAGGGTTGGGAACCGAAACTCGGTTCCAGATGAGAACCGATAAGAAAATGCCGGGTACCGGGTACCCATACAAAATACACAATTTCGGTTCTGCTTAACGGTTCCTAAACGCGGTAGACCCTGTATTCCAGCGGGTCCGTCTGCACCGCGGTGCTGCGGTGACCCGGTGGAATACAGGGCGGACCTGGAGAATCACAGAACGGCCGGTCGTCAGCGGGGCCGTTGACGGCCGGCACCGCCCTTCATTTTTTTAAACGGCATCATATAAATTGCGCTGACAGGCGACAGAGGTCCACAATTGCCCCGCAGCGATGCTCCCCCGCCCTCCCGTAGACATTTCACGAGCTCAGTCACTTCATAACACCAAGATAGGTCGCGGTAAACACTCTGAGTGAGGCTCCACTACACTAAAAAATAAAATAAAAGGCAAAGTGTAATGCCTGTTAATAGCTTGCCACAGGCATAGCTCAGTTAAAATAAAGCACAGCTATTGTGCAATACATTTGTATTGCATGTATATTTTTTAGTAACAATTTCAGTTAAAGCTTTTAAGAATAAATATATTTTTGTTATCTAAACGTTTGACCTCTTTATTTTACAATTTTGGAATCGAAACGGGGAATCGATAAGAACCGGAATCGATAAGCAGAACCGGAATCGAAATCGGAATCGATAAATTTCAAACGATACCCATCCCTAGGCAGAATACATCCACCAACCTGCTCTGTGGCAGAATACATCCACCAACCTGCTCTGTGGCAGTATACATCCACCAACCTGCTCTGTGGCAGAATACATCCACCAACCTGCTCTGTGGCAGAATACATCCACCAATCTGCTCTGTGGCAGAATACATCCACCAACCTGCTCTGTGGCAGAATACATCCACCAACCTGCTCTGTGGCAGAATACATCCACCAACCTGCTCTGTGGCAGAATACATCCACCAACCTGCTCTGTGGCAGAATACATCCACCAACCTGCTCTGTGGCAGAATACATCCACGAGTCTGCTCTGTGGCAGAATACAACCACCAACCTGCTCTGTGGCAGAATACATCCACGAGTCTGCTCTGTGGCAGAATACATCCACGAACCTGCTCTGTGGCAGAATACATCCACCAACCTGCTCTGTGGCAGAATACATCCACCAACCTGCTCTGTGGCAGAATACATCCACCAACCTGCTCTGTGGCAGAATACATCCACAACCTGCTCTGTGGCAGAATACATCCACGTGCTCTGTGGCAGAATACATCCACCAACCTGCTCTGTGGCAGAATACATCCACGAGTCTGCTCTGTGGCAGAATACAACCACCAACCTGCTCTGTGGCAGAATACATCCACGAGTCTGCTCTGTGGCAGAATACATCCACCAACCTGCTCTGTGGCAGAATACATCCACGAACCTGCTCTGTGGCAGAATACATCCACGAGTCTGCTCTGTGGCAGAATACATCCACCAACCTGCTCTGTGGCAGAATACATCCACCAACCTGCTCTGTGGCAGAATACATCCACCAACCTGCTCTGTGGCAGAATACATCCACGAGTCTGCTCTGTGGCAGAATACAACCACCAACCTGCTCTGTGGCAGAATACATCCACGAGTCTGCTCTGTGCAGAATACATCCACCAACCTGCTCTGTGGCAGAATACATCCACCTGCTCTGTGGCAGTACATCCACGAACCTGCTCTGTGGCAGAATACATCCACCAACCTGCTCTGTGGCAGAATACATCCACCAACCTGCTCTGTGGCAGAATACATCCACCAACCTGCTCTGTGGCAGAATACATCCACCAACCTGCTCTGTGGCAGAATACATCCACGAACCTGCTCTGTGGCAGAATACATCCACGAACCTGCTCTGTGGCAGAATACATCCACCAACCTGCTCTGTGGCAGAATACATCCACGAACCTGCTCTGTGGCAGAATACATCCAACCTGCTCTGTGGCAGAATACATCCACGAACCTGCTCTGTGGCAGAATACATCCACGAGTCTGCTCTGTGGCAGAATACATCCACCAACCTGCTCTGTGGCAGAATACATCCACGAACCTGCCTGTGGCCAGAATACATCCACGAACCTGCTCTGTGGCAGAATACATCCACCAACCTGCTCTGTGGCAGAATACATCCACGAGTCTGCTCTGTGCAGAATACATCCACGAATGACTCTGTGGCAGAATACAATCACGAGTCTGCTCTGTGGCCAGAATACATCCACCAACCTGCTCTGTGGCAGAATACATCCACCAACCTGCTCTGTGGCAGATACATCCACCAACCTGCTCTGTGGCAGAATACATCCACAACCTGCTCTGTGGCAGTAATACATCCACCGAACCTGCTCTGTGGCAGAATACATCCACGAACCTGCTCTGTGGCAGAATACATCCACCAACCTGCTCTGTGGCAAGGAATACATCCACCAACCTGCTCATGTGGCAGAATACATCCACCAACCTGCTCTGTGGCAGAATACATCCACGAAACCTGCTCTGTGGCAGATACATCCACCAACCTGCTCTGTGGCAGAATACATCCACCAACCTGCTCTGTGGCAGAATACATCCACCAACCTGCTCTGTGGCAGAATACATCCACCAACCTGCTCTGTGGCAGAATACATCCACCAACCTGCTCTGTGGCAGAATACATCCACGAACCTGCTCTGTGGCAGAATACATCCACGAACCTGCTCTGTGGCAGTATACATCCCACCAACCTGCTCTGTGGCAGAATACATCCACCGAACCTGCTCTGTGGCAGAATACATCCACCAACCTGCTCTGTGGCAGAATACATCCACGAAACCTGCTCTGTGGCAGAATACATCCACCAACCTGCTCTGTGGCAGAATACATCCACCAATCTGCTCTGTGGCAGTATACATCCACCAACCTGCTCTGTGGCAGAATACATCCACGAACCTGCTCTGTGGCAGTATACATCCACCAACCTGCTCTGTGGCAGTATACATCCACCAACCTGCTCTGTGGCAGTATACATCCACGAACCTGCTCTGTGGCAGAATACATCCACGAACCTGCTCTGTGGCAGAATACATCCACGAACCTGCTCTGTGGCAGAATAATCCACGAACAATCAAAACATCCACGAACCTGCTCTGTGGCAGTATACATCCACGAACCTGCTCTGTGGCAGAATACATCCACGAACCTGCTCTGTGGCAGAATACATCCACGAACCTGCTCTGTGGCAGAATACATCCACGAACCTGCTCTGTGGCAGAATACATCCACGAACCTGCTCTGTGGCAGAATACATTCGCATGTTGCCCCTTTCACTCCAGGGCCGGTTCTGAGCTTTTTGCACCATATCTACCTTCACAAATACAGCTGGTAACAGAACAAGTGTTTGAATGCATTTCAGGTTTATGATATCGCTGCCCCGTCTAAAACACGATCTGACTTTCATTACATTTGACTCGAGTGTTTCGTCAACTTAATGTGTTGCTTAAAATAATCCTTCTGCATCCAGTCTGTGACACTGTGAGTGTTGCACGGCCAGATACGGCTCAGCTGACTCAGATCAGGAGATATATGATACATTATGAAGTGATATGCCGCGGACTGTACTTAATGTGACTCTGATCCGGTTACTTATGTTGTGGCAGATATTTCAGTAAGCTTTCTTAACGCTAATGTTATAATAGTCAGATTGCTCTGAAGATGGAGGTGATATTCTATTCATGTTCACGTTCACACAGTCGCTGATTTTTGCCGGCCGTCTTTCCTGCAACGGCAGCTTTTCTGTATTTCCTTTCTCCTGTAATATGACTTGATCGCTTTAAACTCCGCACACTGAGCTCTGATTGGTCAGCAGGCGGTGCTTTCACTGAGTTGAGTTCTTAGCCTGCAACCTAACCTGCTCCGGACCAGGTTAGCCGCTCAGCATCAGTTATCATGGAGATCTAGCCCGCTAAGAAGAGAACCAGCGTCGTAGGACCGGAAACCCAGAGTTACCCTGAAGTTAGCCGCTAAGAGAAAATCCGGCTTCGTAGTACAGGCCTCTGATGAGCTCAGAGGAGATCGACAGTTGTTATAACAGGTGTGTAATAACACTTGTGTAATAACATGGACTTGTTAATATGTGTTAGCGGAGGTGCTAACTGCTCTTCTGATCTGGATCAACTGGTTTTACAGAACTGTGTTTTACAGGGACATTTGAACTCATGGGAGCGTGATGATTTACTTTCAGCTAATATATAACATAATGTACGTTAATGTAACTTTCAAAAGCGTTAGCTTCTTTAGCATTAGTTCTGTTAGCATTAGGTTAGCTGTTAGTTCTGTTAGCATTATTTCTGTTAGCTGATAGCTCTGTTAGCATTAGCTCTGTTAGCATTAGCTCTGTTAGCTGTTAGTTCTGTTAGCTGATAGCTCTGTTAGCATTAGCTCTGTTAGCTGTTAGTTCTGTTAGCTGATAGCTCTGTGTTTTCTTATTTGCATATTAATGTATTCCAATGATTTCTGCAGACACGATCGCCAACAAGCTGCACATGCAGAAGGTCTCAGACTTCACGCTCTCTCCTGGGGGGGCGCCCAGCAAGGTGAGGGGGGGGGCAGGTTATTATTCATCATCATCATCTCAGTAAACAGTCTTATATCTAACGCCCCCCCCCCCCCCCGACAGGTGTGTGTTTACGTCCCGGGCAGTAAGGGCGCCCCCTCCTTTGTGAGGCTGTATCAGTACCCTCAGCTCGGGGGGCCGGGGGCCGCACTCGCTAACAAGAGCTTCTTCAAGGCCGACAGGGTCAGCATGACGTGGAACAACAAGGGTACTATTATTATTATTTATTACTATTATTGTTATTACTATTGTTGTTGTGTTGTTGTTAAGATAAGAAGTACTTTATTGATCTCAATTTGGGAAATGTTTGATTGTTGTCGTTGTTAATGTTATATAAAGTAAACAACCCCCTCCCCCTCAGCGTTGGCGGTGCTGGTGACAGCGAGCACGGAGGTGGATAAGAGCGGAGCCTCGTACTACGGCGAGCAGACTCTCCACTTCCTGTCTGTGAGCGGGGGGACAGCACTGGTGCAGCTGCGTCAGTACATCTTCTGATTATATTACACACTCACCTGAGCACTCACCTGAGCACTCGCCTCAGCACTCACCTCAGCACTCACCTCAGCACTCACCTGAGCACTCACCTGAGCACTCACCTGAACACTCACCTGAACACTCACCTCAGCACTCACCTGAACACTCACCTCAGCACTCACCTCAGCACTCACCTGAGCACTCACCTGAACACTCACCTGAGCACTCACCTGAGCACTCACCTCAGCACTCACCTGAACACTCACCTCAGCACTCACCTGAAGACTCACCTGAGCACTCACCTGAGCACTCACCTGAACACTCACCTCAGCACTCACCTGAACACTCACCTGAGCACTCACCTGAACACTCGCCTCAGCACTCGCCTGAGCACTCACCTGAACACTCACCTGAACACTCACCTCAGCACTCACCTGAGCACTCACCTGAGCACTCACCTGAGCACTCACCTGAGCACTCACCTGAACACTCACCTCAGCACTCACCTGAGCACTCACCTGAGCACTCACCTCTCACCTGAACACTCACCTGAACACTCACCTGAACACTCACCTGAGCACTCACCTGAGCACTCACCTGAGGACTCACCTGAGTACTCACCTGAACACTCACCTGAGCACTCACCTCTCACCTGAACACTCACCTGAACACTCACCTGAACACTCACCTGAGCACTCACCTGACGACTCACCTGAGCACTCACCTGAGCACTCACCTGAGGACTCACCTGAGCACTCACCTGAAGACTCACCTGAACACTCACCTGAACACTCACCTGAGCACTCACCTGAACACTCACCTGAGCACTCACCTGAGCACTCACCTGAGGACTCACCTGTCTGCTTCTCTTCCTGTCCACAGAGAAGAACGGGCCCATCTACGACGTCTCGTGGTCTCCCAGCTCTTCTGAGTTCTGTGTTGTTTACGGCTTCATGCCGGCCAAAGCCACCGTCTACAACCTGAAGTGTGACCCTCTGTTCGACTTCGGGACGGGACCGCGCAACGCCGCCTACTACAGGTGAGACACGCCCACTACAGATGAGACACGCCTCCTACATGTGAGAGATGCCGCCTCCTACAGGTGAGACACGCCTCCTGCAGGCGAGACACGCCTCCTGCAGGCGAGACACGCCTCCTGCAGGCGAGACAGGCCTCCTAAAGGCGAGACACGCCTCCTAAAGGCGAGACACGCCTCCTAAAGGCGAGACAGGCCTCCTAAAGGCGAGACACGCCTCCTAAAGGCGAGACAGGCCTCCTACAGGTGAGACAGGCCTCCTACAGGTGAGACAGGCCTCCTAAAGGTGAGACAGGCCTCCTACAGGTGAGACAGGCCTCCTAAAGGCGAGACACGCCTCCTAAAGGCGAGACAGGCCTCCTAAAGGCGAGACACGCCTCCTAAAGGCGAGACAGGCCTCCTAAAGGCGAGACAGGCCTCCTAAAGTTGAGACAGGCCTCCTACAGGTGAGACAGGCCTCCTAAAGGTGAGACAGGCCTCCTGCAGGCGAGACAGGCCTCCTAAAGGTGAGACAGGCCTCCTACAGGTGAGACAGGCCTCCTACAGGTGAGACAGGCCTCCTAAAGGTGAGACAGGCCTCCTAAAGGTCTTTTTTTACTTTGATTTTGACGGGAATGATGGCGCCAGCAGTGTGCACGGCGAGACGTCTCCCAGGCCTGTTCGGCCTTTTATTAGTTCTAGTAGTTTTATTGTTTTGTGTTTTTTGTCAAAATGTCTCTGCTCTACTAGTTTACGACCGCCAGTCGCTTATGGAAATCAAAGCATTTCAGGAGGGGGTATTAGAGCAATGTTTAGGAGAGCCAACCTCGAATCCTCCTCCTCCACTTCTTTTAAGCATACCGACATACCTGCGCCGCCAGGTATATGCCATCCCCCAGGCTAATTTTCCCAGGCGGATACGCAGGGATGGCGTGGATCACAGACACCTTCGCCCACTGGATTTTACTCAAAAACCGGGAAGAGAGGAGCTTACTCTCCGCCTGGCACTCATCAATGCTAGATCGCTAGCTAACAAGACTTTCCTGCTTAATGACTTTTTTAAATCCCAGGATTTGGACTTTATGTTTCTGACGGAGACGTGAATTCGTGCTGGTGAGTTAACAGCTTTTTCGGAACTTCTACCACCTGACTGTTCATTCATCAGCACCCCGCGGACCACCGGTAGAGGTGGAGGGCTGGCGTCGGTCTTTAAATCCAGCTTTAACTGCCGTCAAACTCCGTCGAACAGCTTCTCCAGCTTTGAGCTGCAACTTTTCAAACTACACTTAACACTTCCAGTGCTCTTTGCTTTGATCTATCGCCCTCCGAAGTTCAATAAGGATTTTATTCAGGAATTCTCAGACTTTGTAGCAGGGGTTATCTTGAACTTTGATCGATTTTTAATTATTGGCGATTTTAATATTCATGTGTGCTGTGATTCCCGACCGCTCGTCAAAGATTTTATGAATCTCATTGACTCTTTTAATCTTACACAGTCGGTTAATGGCCGACACATGAGAAGGGACACACACTGGACCTTGTGTTGTCTCATGGTTTAGATGTTTGTATCAGGGACATTTGTGACACTGGTATTTCGGACCATTTGCCTGTGTTATTTTCTATGATGCTGCCTTGCTCTCAAGTTTACTCGTGCGTTCCGGAGCGACGCCTACGTGCGCTGAATCCTCTGACAGCGTCACAGTTTTCCGTTGCCTTTAATGACTCTGTGCTTTCCACGTTAAATGACTCTTGTGATGCCAGTGCTGAGGAGACTCTCAGCCTTTTTAATTCTACTTGCACGGATATTCTGGACCTGATCGCTCCATTCACGGCCAGACACCCTAAACCTGTGACTGAACCGTGGTTAACTGACTCTACCCGCGCCCTGAGACGCGCATGTAGACGAGCAGAGAGGAGATGGAAGAAGGATACACTTCACGTCTCCTTGGGGATTCTAAGAGACGGTTTAAGCGAATATCAGAGGGCTGTTAAATGTACAAAAACTCATTTTATTTCAAATCTTGTGTCCAAAAACAGAAATAGGCCCCAGTTGCTTTTTACCACTCTTAATTGTCTTTTAAATCCCTGTAACTCTCCCTGTGTTGTGCCATCACCTACTCTATGTGAAAAGTTCCTTTCATTTTTTAATGATAAAGTCTGGGCCCTCAGATCTTCACCTCCTCCTCTCACCTTAGACCCAGCAGTGTCTCCTGTGTGCTCAGCTGTCTTCGAGCAGTTTGACCTGGTTTCACTGTCCGAGTTATCTGATGTGGTTAAACAATATCTCTCTCACCTCAGGCTACGTTCCAACCTTTTTTAAACACGCTGTAGTGCAGCCTCTTATCAAAAAACAGAACCTTGATCATTCTGTTCTCTCCAGTTTTAGATTAGATTAGATTAGATTACTTTATTGTCATTACAAAAACGCAAGCACAGTGTAACGAAATTTAAGGATGGTCTAACCAGAGTGCAAAACAGTCAGTTACATACACAATTATCAGAAGTATGTACCAAAAAAATGATACAAACATAAAGGTAAATAGATGGGAAATGTATAAATAGGAATAAATACACAGATAATAATAAATACAGTGAATACAGAATTGCGCTTCAGCACAGCACACGACAACAACTAGGCAGTATGGGACAGCGTGGGGTTCATTGTCAGCAGTCTGACTGCTGAAGGGAAGAAGCTGTGCGTAGTCCTGTTGGTTCTACCCGGGAGGCTGCGGGAGCGCATCCCAGAGCGGGTGCCACGTAGGGGGATAAACAGTGTATGGTTGGGGTGGGAAGAGTCTCTGATGATGTTTCGTGCCCTTCGCAGGCACCGCTTTTCATAGACTGAGGCTATGGAGGGGAGTGGCATCTTGATGATGCGTTGTGCGATCTTCACCACCCTCTGCAGTGATTTCTTGTCCTTGACCGTGCAGTTACCGTACCATACTGATATGCAGGTGGAGAGGATGCTCTCGATGGTGCAACGGTAGAAGTTCATTTGCACCTGGGAGGATAGGCGGAGTTTTGCCAGATTCCTCAGGAAGAAGATGCGCTTGTGAGCCTTCTTGACTAGGGCTGAGGTGTTGGTGGTCCAGGAGAGGTCCTCCGAGATGTGGACTCCCAGGAACTTGAAGCTGGTGACCCGCTCAACCTCTTCTCCACTAAGATGGACTGGGGAGTGCGTGCCGTCTTTGTTCCTTCTGAAGTCCACAATGACCTCTTTCGTCTTCTTGGTGTTGAGAGCCAGGTTGTTGTTAGCGCACCACTCTGCCAGATGCTCAACCTCTTCCCTGTATGCCGTCTCGTCATTGTTGCTGACAAGCCCGACCACTGTGGTGTCGTCTGCAAACTTAACGATGGTGTTTGAGCCATGTACAGGTTTGCAGTCATGTGTGAAGAGGGAATATAGGAGGGGACTTAACACACAGCCCTGTGGGAGACCAGTGCTAAGGATGAGATTCGAGGATGTGAGCTTGCCTATTCTAACATGCTGGGGTCTGTTTGTGAGAAAGTCCAGTATCCAGTTGCAGAGGGAGGGGTCGATGCCAAGGTCACTGAGCTTGGTAATCAGTTTTGAAGGAATGATGGTGTTGAATGCCGAGCTAAAGTCAATGAACAGGAATCGTACGTATGTGTTGCTCTGATCCAGATGGTAGAGGGCAGGGTGTAGTGCTGTGGAGATGGCGTCATCCGTACTCCTGTTCCGACGATAGGCAAACTGGTAGGGGTCAAGTGTGGGTGGGAGGCATGATTTAAGCCGAGCCAGGACCAGCCTCTCGAAACACTTCATGATGGTCGATGTAAGTGCCACAGGTCGGTAGTCATTAAGGCTTGTTGGAGAGGCGTGCTTGGGAACAGGCACAATGGAGGTGTATTTGAAGCACGTGGGGACTTTTCCTTGGGCCAAGGACAGGTTAAAGATGTCAGTTTAGACCTATTTCTAAGCTTCCCTTCCTGTCTAAAGTCCTAGAGAAAGTGCTTTTTAGCACAACTGCAGTCACACCTTGTTTTAAACTGCATATCAGAGAAGTTTCAGTCTGGTTTTAAATCACGCCACAGAACGGAAACTGCTCTTCTAAGAGTTTTGAATGATCTTCTTTTAACTGCTGATTCTGGGAATTCTGCTGGGCTTGTGCTTTTAGATTTGTCTGCTGCTTTTGACACCATTGACCACCAAATTATTTTATCACGCCTTGAACTGTGTGTTGGTATTAAAGGTTACGTCCTAAAATGGTTTCAATCCTATCTGTCAGAAAGGACCTTTTCTGTGCATCTTGGCCAGTATTATTCAGCTGCAGCCCCACTAGCATATGGGGTCCCACAAGGCTCTATCCTAGGCCCCATTTAGTTCTATTTACTACCTCTGAGGTCAATTTTTAAAAAGCATAACATTTCTTACCATTGCTTTGCAGATGATCTGCAGGTATACCTGCCTAAAGCAAATAAGGAATCTGGGATTGCCTTGCTTAGCTGTCTGAAAGACATACAATCATGGATGGAAATCAACTTCTTGACTCTTAACGAAAACAAGACAGAGATTATAATATTTGGACAGTCTGAACTCCTGGATGGCTTTAATAGTGTGCTCGGCCCCTTAGCCTCCTACAGCCGTCCCTCTGTCAGAAATCTTGGAGTCATCTTTGACAACTGTTTTAAATTTGATAAACAGATAAGCTCAGTTGTCAAGACAAGCTTCTTCCATCTGCGGCTTCTGGGGAAGGTAAAAGCCTATCTTCCTAGTAAGGAATTTGAACAGCTAATCCACTTATTTATAACGTCTCGTTTAGACTATTGTAACTCC
The DNA here is from genome assembly GCF_902827175.1 of Gymnodraco acuticeps. NCBI lineage: Eukaryota > Metazoa > Chordata > Actinopteri > Perciformes > Bathydraconidae > Gymnodraco > Gymnodraco acuticeps. The sequence continues at coordinate 13,249 of NW_022989938.1, read as the reverse complement.
CTCTATATTGGTGTTGATAAGTGTTTGATCCGTCGCCTGCAGCTGGTCCAAAATGCGGCTGCCCGCCTTCTTACTGGGAAGAGACGTTATGACCACATCACACCCGTTTTGGCAGACCTTCATTGGCTTCCTGTCAGTTACAGGATCCAGTTCAAGTACTTACTTGTTGTTTTTAAATCATTGCATGGACTGGCCCCACATTACCTGTCTGAGTTGTGCTCCAGCTAGAGCACTGCGCTCAGCTCAGCAGAATATGTTGGTGGTTCCTCGGAGCAGGAAAATAACCAGAGGTGACAGGGCTCTCAGTGTTGCAGCTCCCAGACTGTGGAACAGCCTCCCAGCACATATCCGGACTGCTGAGTCTATTGAACTTTTTAAATCCCAGCTAAAAACTCACCTCTTTGCACTGGCTTTTCATACTAGTTGAACATTACATTTTTATATTTGTATGTGTTTTTTATTTATTATATGTTTCTAGTTATTGTGCTTTTTATTGTGTTTTTAATTATTGTTTTATTATTGTTCTCCCATTGTGTTATTTAATATAGTAGTTACTGCCTGTACAGCACTTTGGTCAACTGAAGGTTGTTTTAAATGTGCTATATAAATAAATAAAGATTGAGATAGATAAAGGTGAGACAGGCCTCCTACAGGTGAGACAGGCCTCCTACAGGTGAGACACGCCTCCTAAAGGTGAGACAGGCCTCCTACAGGTGAGACAGGCCTCCTACAGGTGAGACAGGCTTCCTACAGGTGAGACACACCTTCTACAGGTGAGACAGGCCTCCTACAGGTGAGACAGGCCTCCTACAGCTGAGACAGGCCTCCTACAGGTGAGACACGCCTTCTACAGGTGTGACACGCCTCCTAAAGGTGAGACAGGCCTCCTACAGCTGAGACACGTCTCCTAAAGGTGAGACAGGCCTCCTACAGGTGAGACAGGCCTCCTACAGGTGAGACACGCCTCCTACAGGTGAGACACACCTTCTACAGGTGTGACATGCCTCCTAAAGGTGAGACAGGCCTCCTACAGGTGAGACAGGCCTCCTACAGGTGAGACACGCCTTCTACAGGTGTGACACGCCTTCTACAGGTGTGACACGCCTCCTAAAGGTGAGACAGGCCTCCTAAAGGTGAGACAGGCCTCCAACAGCTGAGACCCGCCTCCTACGGGTGAGACACGCCCACTACGGGTGAGAAACGCCTCCTACAGGTGAGACATGCCTCCTACAGGTGAGACACGCCCACTACGGGTGAGAAACGCCTCCTACAGGTGAAACACGCCTCCTACAGGTGAGACACGCCCACTACGGGTGAGAAACGCCTCCTACAGGTGAGACACGGCCGCTACAGGTGAGACACGCCCACTACGGGTGAGACACGCCCACTATGGGTGAGAAACGCCTCCTACAGGTGAGACACGGCCACTACGGGTGAGAAACGCCTCCTACATGTGAGACACGGCCACTACAGGTGAGACACGCCCACTACGGGTGAGAAACGCCCACTACGGGTGAGAAACACCTCCTACAGGTGAAACACGCCTCCTACAGGTGAGACACGGCCACTATGGGTGAGAGACGCCTCCTACAGATGAAACACGCCTCCTACAGATGAGACACACCCACTATGGGTGAGACCCGCCCACCTGGTCTCACCTGTGTTTTAGTCCTCAGGCTCTCACCTGGTCTCACCTGTGTTTGAGTCCTCAGGCTCTCACCTGGTCTCACCTGTGTTTGAGTCCTCAGCCTCTCACCTGGTCTCACCTGTGTTTCAGTCCTCAGGCTCTCACCTGGTCTCACCTGTGTTTGAGTCCTCAGGCTCTCACCTGGTCTCACCTGTGTTTGAGTCCTCAGGCTCTCACCTGGTCTCACCTGTGTTTGAGTCCTCAGCCTCTCACCTGGTCTCACCTGTGTTTCAGTCCTCAGGCTCTCACCTGGTCTCACCTGTGTTTCAGTCCTCAGGCTCTCACCTGGTCTCACCTGTGTTTGAGTCCTCAGCCTCTCACCTGGTCTCACCTGTGTTTCAGTCCTCAGGCTCTCACCTGGTCTCACATGTGTTTGAGTCCTCAGCCTCTCACCTGGTCTCACCTGTGTTTGAGTCCTCAGCGTCTCACCTGTGTTTGAGTCCTCAGGCTCTCACCTGGTCTCACCTGTGTTTGAGTCCTCAGGCTCTCACCTGGTCTCACCTGTGTTTGAGTCCTCAGCCTCTCACCTGGTCTCACCTGTGTTTCAGTCCTCAGGCTCTCATCTGGTCTCACCTGGTCTCACCTGTGTTTGAGTCCTCAGCCTCTCACCTGGTCTCACCTGTGTTTCAGTCCTCAGCCTCTCACCTGGTCTCACCTGTGTTTCAGTCCTCAGGCTCTCACCTGGTCTCACCTGTGTTTCAGTCCTCAGGCTCTCACCTGGTCTCACCTGTGTTTGAGTCCTCAGCGTCTCACCTGGTCTCACCTGTGTTTCAGTCCTCAGGCTCTCACCTGGTCTCACCTGTGTTTGAGTCCTCAGGCTCTCACCTGGTCTCACCTGGTCTCACCTGTGTTTGAGTCCTCAGCCTCTCACCTGGTCTCACCTGTGTTTCAGTCCTCAGCCTCTCACCTGGTCTCACCTGTGTTTCAGTCCTCAGGCTCTCACCTGGTCTCACCTGTGTTTGAGTCCTCAGGCTCTCACCTTGTCTCACCTGTGTTTGAGTCCTCAGGCTCTCACCTGGTCTCACCTGGTCTCACCTGTGTTTGAGTCCTGTAGGAGCAAACACAATAGTGGTGGCTTAAAGCCCACCTCTGCTCCGCGCCGTCCGTTAGATGAGCCTCGTCAGATTTAATAAAAGAAGGAGTTCAAAACACCGGCATAAAAGTTATAACAATAATCTGATTTTAATACAGTAAAAAACACAATAGGAAATACAGAGTGCCCTGAAACAGAGCACTCCGGGCTCCCCGCTCCACTGCCGTGCGATACAGATATCGGGACCAGCCAATCAGAAACAGGGGGCATTTTGCATGAAGAAACAACAGTATATATGGACATATTTGGGGCGGAGAGTCACTTCTTATCTTCCACCGGACCCAACTCCTTTAATTTCTCAAGAAAGATTTCACACAAACTATTCTTTCCCAAACAATCAAACATTGTACACAGATATATTGGTATCAAACATTGTACACAGATATTGGTATCAAACATTGTACACAGATATATTGGTATCAAACATTGTACACAGATATATTGGTGCTTGGGATTATATTGGCCCCAGAAAGAACCTTGAAAAAGAACATGTGTGTGTGTTAGTGAGGGGAAGTGTATGTGTGTGTGTGTGTGTGTGCTGATAAGCGGATGCGTATGTGTGTGTGTTGCTGATATCTGGGTCAAGGAGTTTATGTGTGTGTGTTGGAGACAGGAGGTGTATGTGTGTGTGTTGGTGATATCTGCCTTATGGAGTGTAGGTAAGAAGGTTTATATATATATATAGGATTACTTCAAAAACAGTCCCAAATAATACATGTTCACTTCAATACAGTTCAAGGTAATACCTGTTTACTTTAATACAGTTTAGAACAATATCTGGGTGCTTTAGTCCTCAGCCTCTCACCTGGTCTCACCTGTGTTTCAGCCCTCAGGGTCACATCCTGATCCTCGCTGGCTTCGGGAACCTTCGGGGTCAGATGGAGGTCTGGGACGTGAAGAAGTACAAACAGGTGAGGAAGACCCCCCCCCCCCCTTCCTCTGTCTTTGATCCAGCTCAGGTGTGTTAATGGTCGGACCCCCCCCTCTCAGGTGTGTTAATGATCTACCCCTCCCCCTCAGGTGTCTAAGCCCCAGGCTCCGGACGCCACCCACTTCTCGTGGTGTCCTGACGGGGAACACGTGATCACGTCCACCTGCTCTCCCCGGCTGAGGGTCGGGAACCGGTTCCAGGTGTGGCACTACGGGGGGGCCGTGGTTCACAAACAGGAAGTGGCTGCGGGCACGGAGCTGTGGGAGGTCCGCTGGCAGAACCTTCCTCCAGGTAGCTTCCCCCAGAGGGCTGTCAGGTACCAGCAGGAGGCCGGACCCCTGGGGAGCACCCAGCCCCCCCCCAACTCAGGCATACCGTCCCCCCGCATTGAGACACCTGCCCCCCGCTGAGAGGGCCCGACTGGTGAGGAACCATCATGTTCTGTTTTGATCAGATCATCTTCTGGTAATAATGATGTTTCTTCTCTCAGCACGAGGAGGAACCTGCTCAGAACCTCCGACCCGGAGACAAGAGTCTCTCTAAAGCGGCTCTGAAGAACCAGAAAAAGAGGGAAAACAAGAAGGCCGCCAAACAGGTGAGCAGCCAATCACAGGATGATGGTAGTGTAGTTCCTTTATAGCCCAACATTAGCCTCCTTTAGCTTAGCGGTGGTGACGTGAAGTCATGTGACCGTGCTGTAGTTCCTTTATAGCCCAACATTAGCCGCCTTTAGCTTAGCGGTGGTGACGTGAAGTCATGTGACCGTGCTGTAGTTCCTTTATAGCCCAACATTAGCCACCTTTAGCTTAGCGGTGGTGACGTGAAGTCATGTGACCGTGCTGTAGTTCCTTTATAGCCCAACATTAGCCACCTATAGCTTAGCGGTGGTGACGTGAAGTCATGTGACCGTGCTGTAGCCAACATTAGCCTCCTTTAGCTTAGCGGTGGTGACGTGAAGTCATGTGACCGTGCTGTAGTTCCTTTATAGCCCAACATTAGCCACCTTTAGCTTAGCGGTGGTGACGTGAAGTCATGTGACCGTCAGGGCTCGACATCAAGGACTGCCCGGTGGCCCGGGGCCATCTAGTATTTAGCTCGGGCAATGAAGCCTCACCTGCTGGTTGCCCGATCGGGCAATCTATTATGCCAGTATCATGCAGCTCGTGGATCCAGTAATGAGTGACCCGACAGTAAAACTAAACATATCTATAACTAGTTACGGTAGTTTGCGAGGCAATTAAAATAGCTACGTGTGATATTCTAACCTGAAGTGTGTTTTGTCCGCTCACCTCTGCATGTGATCATGCAGAGCTGCATGTCGACTCGTCAGCTGATCTCTCTCTCCCGTCAGATTAGACTTCACTCGCGTTTATGTCCATATCGATCAGATCCAGCTAGTTCTAGCTAATGATATGACTACCTGCTTATTAAAAGACACCTAAACAATAAGCGTTGCTATGCAACCGGGTGAGGCCACAAAGTATAGCGCAGCATTATGCATTTGTTTACATGCCCACCGGAACCCCGAGGCATTACCAACAGATCACCGCACAATCAACCCATCCAGGACATCTCTTTCTCCACATTAAGTGTTAGACATTATAATTGACTCTTCTTGTCTGTCACATACTCTTCTTGTCTGTCACATAAGTGGCGCAACTGAAGCGGTATTGCGCTAAAGGGAAATTATTTTGACCGAAGAGATTTAGATTTGCCGGCTAACGGGAACCCTGTGCTGCGCGGATGCGCTCGGCTCCTCTCGACTGCTGCTCGGGTCTGCTCGGTCAGCTTCCGGATGAGGAGGCATTCGTTCGACCAACTTACAGTAGATAACATTACGAACATTTTTATTTTTAACAGGGGCCATACTAGTGTAAATAATGTTTGTTTTGGCAGTTATAACTGAATGTAATGTTTTCTACTTGTTTCCATCTGGGAAGGCATTTGCCTTCATCAGATGGAAAGTGTCTTGACCAACAACTTAAGTATTTCTTATAGCTATGCAGGGCATGCAAGCGAGCAAACACAAACAAGAACAAACAAACAAGTGAAATGAAGAATACAATTGAAATTGTACAATATAATATTGTTCATCTTATAATTCAGTCTAGAGAATGCACCAGACAGCATCTAAGACCTGCAAAAATCTAAATGTTCTAGGGGGACGGAGGCCCCCCAAACCATTCGTGCCATTTTGTCCGCGCGCATTTTTCAGGGCAATCTCTATTGGGCTCAGGGCCATCTGTAAATTAGCTTAGATGGCCCGCACTGGACCGTGCTGTAGTTCCCTTATAGCCCAACATTAGCCACCTTTAGCTTAGCGGTGGTGACGTGAAGTCATGTGACCGTGCTGTAGTTCCCTTATAGCCCAACATTAGCCTCCTTTAGCTTAGCGGTGGTGACGTGAAGTCATGTGACCGTGCTGTAGTTCCTTTATAGCCCAACATTAGCCTCCTTTAGCTTAGCGGTAGTGACGTGAAGTCATGTGACCGTGCTGTAGTTCCCTTATAGCCCAACATTAGCCACCTTTAGCTTAGCGGTGGTGACGTGAAGTCATGTGACCGTGCTGTAGTTCCTTTATAGCCCAACATTAGCCTCCTTTAGCTTAGCGGTGGTGACGTGAAGTCATGTGACCGTGCTGTAGTTCCTTTATAGCCCAACTTTAGCCACCTTTAGCTTAGCGGTGGTGACGTGAAGTCATGTGACCGTGCTGTAGTTCCTTTATAGCCCAACTTTAGCCACCTTTAGCTTAGCGGTGGTGACGTGAAGTCATGTGACCGTGCTGTAGTTCCTTTATAGCCCAACATTAGCCTCCTTTAGCTTAGCGGTGGTGACGTAAAGTCATGTGACCGTGCTGTAGTTCCTTTATAGCCCAACATTAGCCTCCTTTATCTTAGCGGTGGTGAAGTCATGTGACCGTGCTGTAGTTCCTTTATAGCCCAACATTAGCCTCCTTTAGCTTAGCGGTGGTGATGTGAAGTCATGTGACCGTGCTGTAGTTCTTTATAGTCCAACATTAGCCACCTTTAGCTTAGCGGTGGTGACGTGAAGTCATGTGACCGTGCTGTAGTTCCTTTATAGCCCAACATTAGCTGTCTTTAGCATAGCAGTGGTGACGTGAAGTCATGTGACCATGCTGTAGTTCTTTATAGTCCAACATTAGCCACCTTTAGCTTAGCGATGGTGACGTGAAGTCATGTGACCGTGCTGTAGTTGCTTTATAGCCCAACATTAGCCTCTTTTAGCTTAGCAGTGGTGACGTGAAGTCATGTGACCGTGCTGTAGTTCCTTTATAGCCCAACATTAGCTGTCTTTAGCATAGCGGTGGTGATGTGAAGTCATGTGACCGTGCTGTAGTTCTTTATAGTCCAACATTAGCCACCTTTAGCTTAGCGGTGGTGACGTGAAGTCATGTGACCGTGCTGTAGTTCCTTTATAGCCCAACATTAGCTGTCTTTAGCATAGCAGTGGTGACGTGAAGTCATGTGACCATGCTGTAGTTCTTTATAGTCCAACATTAGCCACCTTTAGCTTAGCGGTGGTGACGTGAAGTCATGTGACCGTGCTGTAGTTGCTTTATAGCCCAACATTAGCCTCTTTTAGCTTAGCAGTGGTGACGTGAAGTCATGTGACCGTGCTGTAGTTCCTTTATAGCCCAACATTAGCTGTCTTTAGCATAGCGGTGGTGACGTGAAGTCATGTGACCGTGCTGTAGTTCCTTTATAGCCCAATATTAGCCACCTTTAGCTTAGCGGTGGTGAAGTCATGTGACCGTGCTGTAGTTCCTTTATAGCCCAACATTGGCCACCTTTAGCTTAGCGGTGGTGAAGTCCTGTGACCGTGCTGTAGTTCCTTTATAGGAATATATATTATTTTATAATTTCTTATAATTCTGCAGGAGGTGAAAACTGACCCTCCGTCTGACCCCGCCCCCGTCAGCAACAACCAATCAGAGACGAGCATCGGAGAAACCGAGACCGACAAGAAGATCAAGAACTTAAAAAAGGTGAAGAAGAGATGAAGTTTATAACTATCAACATTGAGTGTGTTCTGAGCTGTGATTGGTTGCTGTGTTCTGAGCTGTGATTGGCCGCTGTGTTCTGAGCTGTGATTGGTCGTTACAGAAGCTGAAAGCGATCGAGGAGCTGAAGGAGCAGCAAACGTCTGGGAAAGTTCTCCAGAAGAACCAGGTGAGCCTCACTCTTTTATATAAAACATGTTATTAATGTTTATATATATGAATGTTCCCATGTAAGATGTATGAACCAGACATCAAATGTCCAATAAACTAAAGTAGTAACTGTGTGTATGACTTTACAGATGTTTAATAATATGTGAATCTGATGGATTGTTTGTTTCGTTCAGCTGGAGAAGCTTCAAAAGGAGGATCAGCTGCTGCAGGAGCTGAAGGAGCTGCAGATCAGCCTTTAGACAAACACACAAACACACACACATTCACTCACACACACGCACACACACACACACTCATTCACTCACACACACGCACATACACACACACTCACTCACTCACTCACACACACGCACACACACACACTCACTCATTCACTCTCACACACGCACACACACACTCACTCATTCACTCACACACATGCACACACACACACACACTCACACACACACACACACACACTCTCACACACACACACACACACACACACACACACACACTCACTCATTCACTCACACATTCACTCACACACATGCACACACACACACTCACTCATTCACACACACGCACGCACACTCACTCACTCACACACACACACACACACACACACACACACACACACACTCACTCTCACACTTACACACACACGCACCAAAGAGAAAGTGTGTAAGAGACATTTTTGGGAGGACGGGTGAGGGGGCGGCTTTTGTTCACAGGTGTGTGTCCCTCACCACACACCCAGACACACACACCGTTTCCTGCTTCCTGTTTTCATCCAGCTGTTTATCGCTGAAGGATTGGACTCATTCTTCTTCTGTGTTTGGAGGCTGCTGCAAGGCATTCTGGGAAATGTAGTTGTGTGTGTTAATGAAATAAGATGAAATCACTGCAGAGTAGAAAAAAACTCTCAGACCGAAAACGGATTATTTCCCAAAATGGTGTGTGTGAGTGTGTGTGTGTGTGTGTGTGTGTGTGTGTGTGTGTGTGTGTGTGTGTGTGTGTGTGTGTGTGTGTGTGTGTGTGTGTGTGTGTGTGTGTGTGTGTGTGTGTGTGTGTGTGTGTGTGTGTGTGTGTGTGTGTGTGTGTGTGTGTGTGTGTGTGTGTGTGTGTGTGTGTGTGTGTGTGTGTGTGTGTGTGTGTGTGTGTGTGTGTGTGTGTGTGTGTGTGTGTGTGTGTGTGAGAAGCCCTGTTGCTATGCAACTTCTGTACAGATGCTGAAGCCGTTGTTCCTTTCAGAATAAAAGCCTGAATCCAGTTGTTCCTGTGTTGACCTGTTCTCACTGTGGGTTCACCGTCCTTTAGACATGAATTCAGGGTTCGAGTTATGTGGGAGCCAATGGGAGCTGAGCTCCCATAAGGAGGGGTCTGAGCTCTCATAAGGAGGGGTCTGAGCTCCCATAAGGAGGGGTCTGAGCTGCCATGGACGCAGTGAAATCATACATCTGTGGGGGTCGCTAAAACATTATTAGCAACCATTATTTAAATAATGCATGTGTCAATGTAATGGGTATTATTTACGTTAACGAGGTAAATAGGCTAAAAGAAAAAAACATTTTCCAAAAGAACTACGCATCTCTTGAATGACAATATGCCTGCGCTGCACCTCCAAGGTGTGTGTGTGTTAGTTTTAAAGACCCCCATAGAGCTCAGTTTATAACCCTGCATAAAGTGACATGATGACGTCTTAATGAATAAATATTACATTTAATGATCAGTTTATCTTCACTTTACTACAGCTCAATCATTTTAGTATTCATCTTAAAAAACAGCACTTTAGTTACAAATCATAATGTTTATAGATCAATTAGAGATGATCAGCTGTTGATTGAGATGCAGTCAAATGTAAAAAAATATAGATTTTACATTTGTGAATAATTTTTGAATGAATCACACTTTTAAAACTGCCGGTGAGCTGATCTAACTCCGCCCCTTTGAGGGGAGCCGGTGAGCAGATCTAATCTCGCCCCGCTGAGAGGAGCCGGTTAGCTGATCTAACCCCGCCCCGCTGAGAGGAGCTGGTGAGCAGATCTAGCCCTGGTGAGAGGAGCCGGTGAATATATCTAACCCCGCCCCCCTGAGAGGAGTCGGTGAGCAGATTATCTAGCCCCACTGAGAGGAGCCGGTGAATAGATCTAACCCCGCCCCCCTGAGAGGAGCCGGTGAATATATCTAACCTCGCCCCCCTGAGAGGAGCCGGTGGGCAGATCTACAGCTGAAGCCTCGCGCTTTCTTTAACTCTCAGCTCATGTTGTTTGTTTGTTTATCTATCACATTGTTTACTGTAGTTCAAACCGTTAGAGAACTACAACCGGGAGGCTTCATAACGCGGAGCAGCGCGTGAGAGGGAACACGTGCTCCCTGCAGGTAAGCTAACAGCTACAGCTAATAAACAACTGTAGATTCAGAAAGTACCCGGATCAGCCTACTGAGCATGCGCAGTGGAGTTCCGCTCTGTCAGTCAGTAATTTAATTTAAATATCCTGTCTTTTTATATTTAAATATGAATACTACTGTTCTGAAGTACTTACCATACTGATACTCTGTACACACTGTGAAGTCCACTGAGACTAATTTAACATTTGCGATATTGGGCTATATAAATAAACATTGATTGATAAAGACCCCCAAGCCAGTATTTGTATTTACCTGCAAACATTCTCGTGCACTGTTTGATCAGCTTGATCAGCTTCATGTCCTTTCTATATTCATGTTGCTCTGTTGGAGGAGCCTCCAGTGTCTCCTCTGTAGATGCTACATGGTGAGAGACCCTATGTGAGAGACACTTGAAACTTGAGTTATTGCTGATTAACCCAACTTACTGTAACTGTGTAAATGTCCCATCCTCTGCAGGTGAGCTCCTCCAGGTGAGCTAGAGACTCTGCTGGACATCTCCATCACTCTGGGGTCTCAACCTCTCCGGGACCAGGACTCCATGATGGACCATAAAGCCTCCGTACCTGCACAGACTGAGGGGATGGAGCAGGGCCCCCCTCAGGTGCTGGAGATCAGTGACTCCGCCCCCCCTCAGGTGCTGGGGGTCAGTGACTCCGCCCCCCCTCATGTGGTGGGGGTCAGCAGGTGTGACTCCGCCCCCCTGCTGTGGAGAGATCAGGACCTGAAGGCAGTGAGGGGGCGGGGCCTGGTGGGGGCGCTGTTAGGAGCCCTGCCTCGGACCCCCCGACAGAACGGGAGGCTGGGGAGACCCCTGCTGCTGCTGCCAGAGGAGGAGCGGCTGCTAACAGAGCTACATGCTACAGCTAATGCTAACCAGGTGAGTGTACCTGTACACAACACACACCAGCAGGTAAACTCACCTGGTTAAACTCACCTGGTTAACAGCAGGTAACCAGGTGAGTTTACCTGCTGCTAACCAGGTGTGTGTGTTGTGTTGTGTGCACCCAGGGTGGAGGGGGGGTGCAGCTCAGTCTGCAGGTGAAGCAGCACCTGGAGGAGCAGGAGAGGAGCTTGGAGGAGCAGAGAGTCCTCGCTCTGCAGGACAGGAAGTCAGCGCTGCTGCACGCCATGACATCATCACACACAGGTGAGAGCAGTGACATCATCACACACAGGTGAGAGCAGTGACATCACACACAGGTGAGAGCAGTGATATCACACACAGGTGAGAGCTGTGACATCACACACACAGGTGAGAGCAGTGACATCATCACACAGGTGAGAGCAGTGACATCACACACACAGGTGAGAGCAGTGACATCACACACAGGTGAGAGCAGTGACATCACACACACAGGTGAGAGCAGTGACATCACACACAGGTGAGAGCAGTGATATCACACACAGGTGAGAGCTGTGACATCACACACACAGGTGAGAGCAGTGACATCACACACAGGTGAGAGCAGTGACATCACACACACAGGTGAGAGCAGTGACATCACACACAGGTGAGAGCAGTGACATCACACACACAGGTGAGAGCAGTGACATCACACACAGGTGAGAGCAGTGACATCACACACAGGTGAGAGCAGTGACATCACACACAGGTGAGAGCAGTGACATCACACACAGGTGAGAGCAGTGACATCACACACAGGTGAGAGCAGTGACATCACACACACAGGTGAGAGCAGTGACATCACACACAGGTGAGAGCAGTGACATCACACACACAGGTGAGAGCAGTGACATCACACACACAGGTGAGAGCAGTGACATCATACACACAGGTGAGAGCAGTGACATCACACACAGGTGAGAGCAGTGACATCACACACAGGTGAGAGCAGTGACATCACACACAGGTGAGAGTAGTGACATCACACACAGGTGAGAGCAGTGTCGGGCTGAGGTACGTCTGACTTAGTGGTTCAATGCATCGAGTGCACCAAGCCTGACTGGTCACTCCTCCCCCTCAGGTTCTTTGGGCCCCTCAGAGGCCCTGCGCGGCCGCCTGGAGGCCCTGCACCGCAGCTTTACCTTCCCCCGGGGGGCGATGGCAGTACAGCTGAGCACGGCAAGGGCGGGGCTTCATCACTGCCATGAAGACCGGGCCTTCCTCAGGGCCCAGCAGCCAATCACAGCGCAGCACGACTCCAAAGCCGCCGCCAGGTACCAGGTGTTCAGAGACCTGAGGGGGCAGGGCTTCTACCTGACATCAGCCGGGAAGTTCGGAGGAGACTTCCTGGTTTACCCAGGTGAGAGGGGGCGGGACAAATACACACAAAATACAAGAGAGTGTTTAGAAGTGAAGACAAAACAACAACAACAACAACAACAACAACAACACCACCAGAACCATCTGAGTTCTACACCATGTTCTTCATACCATGACCTCTTAACCAATAAAAACCCTCACAGACCACCTGACTCCTAAATATCAGAACCAAGCGGCCTGCTCAGCGCTCCAACACATAACAGCTCCAACAGCAACACATTACAGCTCCAACAACAACACATAACAGCTCCAACAGCAACACATTACAGCTCCAACAACAACACATTACAGCTCCAACAGCAACACATAACAGCTCCAACAGCAACACATAACACTACAACAGAACACAACCACATAACGAGCTTCCAACAGCAACACATTACAGCTCCAACAGCAACACATAACAGCTCCAACAACAACACATAACAGCTCCAACAACAACACATTACAGCTCCAACAACAACACATTACAGCTCCAACAGCAACACATTACAGCTCCAACAACAACACATAACAGCTCCAACAACAACACATTACAGCTCCAACAACAACACATAACAGCTCCAACAGCAACACATAACAGCTCCAACAACAACACATAACAGCTCCAACAACAACACATTACAGCTCCAACAGCAACACATTACAGCTCCAACAACAACACATAAACA